>NC_137807.1:23360322-23486322 GCF_963383645.1 Muscardinus avellanarius
TTACTAGGGATCAAACCCAGAGGTATCCTACCTCTGAGATCCACCCCTGATCCTATTTTATTTTTTATTTTAAAACAGGGTCTCATTAAGTTATTATATGCCAGTCTCTAACCTGTGATCTTCCTGTCTCAATCTCCCATGGACTGGGATGACAGGCATGTGTGACCACACCTAGCTGGTCTTCTGTCTTCAATGCAAAAGTGAGGCAGGGAGGAATCAGGAAGATGTTATTTCTAGGACATTCTTAAATGATAAATTAAGGTGGCCCATATTTTTAAAATATGAAGATATTAAGAAACTTGCCTAGAGTCACAAAAGAAATAGCATCCAGGACTTGAACTTGGGTAACATGACTGTAGATCCTGAGTTCTTAATCCCTCAGAAGCATCTCTCTGTCAAAAAGGCTCATGTGAGCCAGGTGTGGTGGCGCACACTTGTAATCCCGCACTTGGGAGGCAGAGACAGGAGGATCGCGCAGGTTCGAAGCCAGCCGTGCTGACTTAAGAGACCCTGTTTCCAAATAAAAATATTAAAAAATAGGCCTGGGAGTGTAGCCCAGAGGTAGAAGGGCTCCCAGGAACCCCAGTACCACAAAAAACAAAAAGGCTCATTTGTCTATGGTCTGCCAGGCCAGACTTGTCAAGTTCTGGAGCACAGAGGTAAATGGAGAGGTCCTTGGGGTCAGAATTAGGGCCCGGTGTCAGCAGCAATATAAAACTGAGGCCTCTGGTTAACAGCCAAGAGAAAGAGCCCTCTTGGAAAGGGATCCTAGAGTGTCCCTAATTATCATCCAGATCCTGATGTGGTGGTATATGCCTGTAGTGCCAGTACTTGGAAGACTGAGGCAGAAGGATCACAGGTTCAGGGGTAGCTTCAACAAGTAGTGAGGCTCTCATCAACCTAGCAGACCCTGTTTCAAAATAAAAATAAGATAGAGTTGGGGTGTAACTCAAGAGGTATGATGCTCCTAGGTTCAATCCCTAGTAACACACACACACACACACACACACACACACACACACATCATCATCATCATCATCATCATCATCATCATCAAGAGAGGGCATTTTTTATCTGAATGATCAAGATTACCTGATAGAAACTCTATACTTGTCTGTAAGTCTCAGACTTCATTGGTAAAGCAGAACAATACTCAATAGGTATGTTCTTGGGATTAAATGCATCCAGCTTAAAAATGATGTGTTAGTCAGCTTTTTGTCTCTGTGAAAAGGACAACTTAGAGGAGAAAAGGTTTATTTTGCTCACAGTTTCAGAAGTTCAGTCCATGGTCAGCTGGATCCAACAGCTGGATCCAAGGCAGCAGAAACCATCACAGCAATGGCATGGAGAAAGCTGCTCACTCATAGCAAGTAAGTATAAGAGAGAGGAGAGAGAGAGAGAGAGAGAGAGAGAGAGAGAGAGAGAGAGAGAGAGAGAGAGAGAAGAGAGAGAAGAGAGAGAAGAGAGAGAAGAGAGAGAAGAGAGAGAAGAGAGAGAAGAGAGAGGAGAGAAGAGAGAAGAGAGAGAAGAGAGAGGAGGGAGGGGAGGGGAGGGGAGAGAGAGAGAGAGAGGGAGAGAGAGAGAGAGAAAGTGCGAGAAAGAGAGAGGAGGGGGGGAGGGAGAGGAGAAAAGAGAAGGAAAGAAGAGAGAGGGGGTAGGAGGAGGAGGAAGAGAAGAAGAAGAAGAAGAAGAAGAAGAAGAAGAAGAAGAAGAAGAAGAAGAAGAAGAAGAAGAAGAAGAAGAAGTGGAGGAGGAGGAGGAGGAGGAGGAGGAGAGGAGAGGAGAGGAGGAAAAGGAGGAGAATGAAGGAAGAAAGAAAGGAAGGAGGAAAAAGAAATGATATCAGGGAAATGATATAGTCCCCAAAGCCATGGTCCCCATTTAAAGCTTCACTGAGGACATGCTTTCTGCACGAGCTTTGGGGGAAACAGTCCAGATTGCCAAGACATCCTGCTGCCTCGGCATCTATGTGTTGAGAACCCCCACTCCACATAGTAAAAATCGGCAAAAACGCCCCAAGAAGGAGGTATCGTCTCTGGCCAAAGTACCCCCCACTTTTAGATACCCTTCACTATTATTTCTTTCAACTTTCTACACGAATTGCTCCAGTGATGTGAAATTAGGACTATAAAAAAAAACTGAGTCCGTGGAAATAAACTCTCTAATAATTTGTCTAAACGTCCTTGGCTCTGCTCAACAATAATGAGAAACTGGCCAGAATTCAGGTACTGTGATAAGCACCCCAGCTGCAGCAATCACAAATGGCCTCCGACCTTCATCACTATCTATCACTCCAGCAAAAGTAGCTCAGTTCAAAATAATTATTCACCCTTGAAATCCTGCCTAAAGACAGAGAGAAACCTTGTGTGTAACCTTAAAGAAACAACTTAGCTGCCCGAATACAATAGACCCAAAGAAAAAGACTGTTAACTTTTACCTCAGTGTGAGCACCCAGGAGACAGAAAAAATGGCCGCATAGTTAGAAATGAATATGACAGAATAAAGGACAGACATTCTAAATATATATGTGTATGAAGGAAAAGAAATACCGTAAGAGTAAGAAAAGTATTTTTGCATGAAGAAGAGCTTATCATAAGAAAGTCCCAACTGGGAAAGAAAGGAATTAGAAAGTTAGAAGCAGGTTGCAGAGAGTTTGTGACAGGGAAGTGGATTCTTTTAATAGGCTTGTTGTTTAAAGAAGAGTGCTCAGCAGTTAAGGAAATACATCTGACAATTAGAACAAAGAACCTTGTGGTGTTGTTTGTGATATTTTGTCTGCCAAACTGTGTTGTGAGTATGCTTAAGCTTTCAGATTTAAAAGATAAGATGCCAACACCTGAAGAAACTCCATCACATCCACCTGAATCACCACATCTCCCCACACTTGCTATATGAACTGAGCCCAAAAGATGGAAAGTTCCAGGAAAAGTTCCCGAGAAGCTCCCAAGCCTTGACTATCCTGGGAGGCTGCCACCTGGAGCTGCTTATCTGCAAGACCTTGGAGAGAAATGGAAGTTAATTCTTCAAAGGCCAACAGCCAGCTGAAAGACCTCCCCCCTTTCTCTTAACTTTACTGGTGAAGTGTATAAATTTCTTGGAGTTTTCATAATAAAGTGTCATTGGCTCAAGAAGCCTTTGTCCACCCCAGGTTCTTTTCCAAAGCGTCGTAACTAAAAACTTAAGGAATTCATAGAGGGGAAAAGAACCGCTGCAGATAAGGATCTGCAGAACGCCGCCTGCCTTTTGACCCATCTTTCTGAGGCCCCCGACCGCTAGTGGACTTGCCCCCCACAGGACTGAACCCGCCGGTAACACCAGATCAAATCCATAACAAATGCTAATGTTTATTCCACATTAAGGCTCTATAATAGGGGAGTGCTATGGTCTGAATGTGCCCCTCTGCCCCTCCAAAATTCATGTTGGAATTTAAAACCCTCTCTCAGTGAGCATCATCACTGTTATGATCCAAAACAACTAACCACACAATTTAGAGAAAGGAAGACTTATTTGCTCACAGTTTCGAAGATTTCAGAGGTTTAGTCTATGTCAGAATGTTTGTGGAGCTCAGCATATGGTGGTGGGAAGGAGAGAGAGGGAGAGAGTAAAGCTCTGCTCTCAGATCACGGAGGCTGGAAACAGAGCAAGCAGGCAAGATGACTAAAGAATAGAGAGTCCCCAAGATCACACCCCCGGGGATGCACCTCCTCCAGCCAAGCCCTATTTGCTTAAATTAACACTCAGTACATCAATCACAATGGATGTATCTGCTCATAATATTATAACCCTTAGAACTTAACTATATCAACTCTGAACATGAGCTTTGGGGGACATTCTCTGTTATATTAAGAAGTATGGCCTTGAGGAGATAAACAGGCTACAAGGGCTCCATTTTTTTAGGTTAGATTAATACCCCTATAAAAGAAATTTCCCAGTGTTGGTCTTTTCTTCCTTCCATCCCCTTTGGTAACACAAAGACACAGCAACAAGGCACTATGTTGGATGTAGAGATCAGCCTTCGTCAGACTAAATATGCCATGCTGCTACTATGATTTTGGACTAGCCTCCAGGACTATGGGAAATAAATTTCTGTTCCTCTCCGTCTCAGTATTTTATTATAGCAGCAAAAGTGGACAAAGGGAATTGAAATATCAGGTCCTCTTGCCATCAGCTAGGCCCTGCCACACAGATTACATTTCAAGAAGTTGCCATTGGCAGATCCCAGGGAATGAAAATGTGTGTGGGGTAACTCATGTGGGAGGCTATCTGCAGAAGCTCGTAGCTTCGCTTTGTGTTCCATCCTGAAGATCACCTCCATTCCTGAGGCCCTCACGTCTTCCTAAGCACTGGAAGGAAGGCAGCCATATTACCTTACTTTCTAGGTACCCCCCCCCCAATCTTGCACATGATCTAGCACAAGCAGGAAGATTTGACAGGTGATATGGTTTGAAATGTCCCCCAAACCTCATGTTTTGGCAATGTAGCCTTGTTCAGAGGCAGGGCCTGGAGAAGGTGGTTCATTGGGGACACAGCCTTGGGGACTGTATCTGTCCCTCTGTGTGTGTGTGTCTCTCTCTCTCTGTCTCTCTCTCCCCAGCTACCATGACTGAGAACAGCTTTTTCCTCACCACATGCTCTGACAATGCAGGTTTTGGCCTTGGAGCTGGCCCACCATAGACTGAACCACTAAAACTGGAAGCAAAATAAACTTTTCCTCTTTCCTCTTTTAAGTTGTGCTTGACAGGTGTTTGGGTCACAACAAGGGAAAAGCTGACTTAGCCAGAAATTTGAACCAAGGTTGGGTTATTATTTGACAAACAAATATCTTTTCAAAGGTATTTTGAAAGATTTGGAGATACAGGCTACAGAAGCCATAGAATGTGTAAGCAGAGCTTTCTGAAAAATTCCGGGGAGAGCTTAGAAGACCAGCATGCCAAAAGGAATGTGGACAGTAAAGATTACGCTTATACAGTTTCAGATGGCAAAGAAAACTCCATAGGGAATTGTCTTATAGCCAATTCATGTTATGGCAAAGAACTTGCTTATATTATGCCTATTAAACTTTCTATGAGGCATAATTTAAAAGTAATGGACTAATTAATCTGATGGAAGAAAATTCAAAGTAATAGGGCATTCAGACAATGGAGTGGTTATTGTTAACTTTTTTATTTTTATTATTATTTGATACTGAGAATTGAACCCAGGGGCATCCTACCTCTGAGCTACACCCCCAGCTTTTTATCTTTTTAAACAGAATTTAGCTAAGTTGCTAGGGTCTTGCTAACTGCTGAGGCTGGCCTAAATCTCCTGTCAGCTTTTAGTCAAGTTACTTTGAGAACAAGAAGCAGAACTGGGCTTGGTGGCACACACTTATAATCCCAGTACTTAGGAGGCTCAGAGAGGAGGATCACAGGTTCAAAGACAGCCTTAGCAAGTAGTGAGACTCTCTTCAACCTAGCAGGACCCTGTTTCAAAGTTAAAAATAAAATAGGGCTGGTAGTGTAGCTCAGAGGTAGAATGTCCCTGGGTTCAATCTCCAGTATCACAGAAAGAAAGAAAGAAAGAAAGAAAGAAAGAAAGAAAGAAAGAAAGAAAGAAAGAAAGAAAGAGAAAAGGAATGAAAAGAAAAGAAAGGATCAAGAGCAGAGGGCAAAGTAGAAAGATTTTTTTTAATGCAGTTTGGCCAGAAAAATATGTGTAAAATTGTGGCCAAGAAAAGCGTCATTGCTGAACAGAAGTTAAGTACTTTGCATAGAGACAGAAGGAAGAACACACTGAGTGCAGCTGTAGAATTAACAAGACCTTGCCCATCAGAGGCCCAAGGTGCAACCATGGAAACTTGTTTGAAAGGGGTTCCTTTGAAAAAGGACACACACAGAGCACCGTACGCAGCCTCCCAGGCACTCAGAGGCTGCCATAGGCCTGATTCAAGAGGGGCCACCTACCGCTTGAGTTACTGGCACACACTGGCATTGTGTGCATGGTGCTGTTTCTGCAGGATTGCAGGATGCTAGAGTTAGGGGCTTATGGAAGCTTCCACACAGGTGTCAAAGAAAGGCCTGGGAGGCCAGGCAAAGCCTAGCAGAGCCAGAGTCCCTGAGAGTAGGCCTGAAGAGAGTGAAGCGGAAGTTGCACTTCATGGACACCCACTTAGCGGAGACCCTGAGAATTAAAAGACGCCAGGGGTGTGGGGCCTCTGATAAAGCAAGCTGCAATCTGTGGTAGTGGAGCCTGGCTAAAGGAGCAGATACACCAGCTCCAACCAGCAAGGCCACGGGGCAGGGCTACTGAGGCCCCTTGGAGAGTTCATCTCACCACCACAGATGCTCGGCATGGAACAACAGGACTTAACATTTGTCCTGCTAGATTTTGATCTTGCTTCTCTTCTATTCCCTCTTTCTATGTTTCTTCCTTTTGGGATGTAAATGTTTACTCTGTGCCACTGTGTGTTGGAAGTATGTAACTTAAAAAAATCTACTATATTTATAGGGGCTCACAACTAAAACTTTGCCTTACGTCTCAGAGGAGGCTTTGGACTTTTGAGCAAATTTGAAACTGTCAAGAATATGGGGGCTGCCAGACATGGTTGGCGCATGCTTGTAATCCCAGTGCTTGGGAGGCTGAGACAGGAGGATTGCACGAGTTCGAAGCCAGCCTGAGCTACTTAGTGAGGCTCTCAGCAAATTAGTGAGACCCTGTTTCCAAATAAAGTATAAAATAGGTCTGGGAGTATAGCCCGGAGGTAGAAAGCCCCTGGGTTCCACCCCCAGTACCACACACACACAAGAATATGGGGGTGCTTTTTTGGTACTGGGGATTGAACCCAGGGGCATTCTACCTGTGAGCTATGTCCTCAGCCCTATTTTTTTTTTTTTGAAACAGGGTCTTGCTAAATTGCTAAGGCTGGTCTTGAACCTGCAATCCTGCTGTCTCAGCCTCCCAAGTACTGGTATTATAGGCAAGTGCCACCATGCATGACTAAGAATACGGGAACTTTGGGAGATGAACAAAATGGTTTTGTTGTTTTGTTTGTGGTGCTGGGAATTGAATCCATGGGCCTCTTACCTCTGAGCTACAGCCTGAGTCCTATTTTATTTTTTATTTTATTAATTTTTAGTGGAACTGGGAATTGAATCCAGGGGCATTCTACTTCTGAGCTACACCCTCAGCCCTATTTTTTATCCTTTATTTTTAAATAGAGTTTCAGTAAGTTGCAGAGGGCCGAGGAAGCTGAGGCTGGTCGTGAACCTTTAATCATCCTGTCTCAGCCTCCCAAGTATTGGGATTACAAGTGTGCGCCACCAAATTTGGCTTCTATTTGATTTTTTATTTGGAAATAATCTCATCAAGCTTTGGAGTGCCTCACTAAATTGGTGAGGCTGGCCGCAAACCTGTAATCCTCTTGTCCCAGCCTCTCACGTCCTGGGGTTACAGGTGTGTACGACCATGCCCGGCTGACAAAGTGTACTTTGCATTATGAGGTAGACATGAGCTTTTGGGGTGGGATGTTAGGGTTTGGATTTAAAATGTCCCTCAAACCTCATGAATATCAATGCAGCCAGGACGGAGGCAGGAAAGGCTGGAGGAAGTGGATCACTGGGGCATGGCCTTGGAGATGTCGTTTGTCCCTTGTGCCCCCTCCATCCCCCACTTGATTGCCATGCCTGAGAGAGGCTTCTCTGCCAAATGCTTTGATGCCTTGGTTTCTGCCATGGAGCTGAAGGACCATGGATGAAACCTCTAAAACTGTGGGCCAAATAAATTTTCTCTGGGATGCGCTTGTCAGGTGTTTGGGTCACAAAAGATAGAAAAGCTGATTAAAACAAACAGAGCTGGGTATGGTGGTGCACTCCTAAACACCAGTACTTGGGAGACTGAGACCTTAGCAGTGCAAGTTTGAAGTCAGCCTCAGCAACTCAGCGAGGCCCTCAGCAACTTAGACTCTGTTTCAAAGTAAAATAAAAAAGGTGTTGGGGGCATAGACTTCATCAGAACGTCCCTGGGTTCAAGTTCAATCCGTGTGTGTGTGTGTGTGTGTGTGTGTGTGTGTGTATAGAAGGCCAGGTCTTGTGGTGCACGCTTGAATCCCAGCATTTGGGAGGCTGAGGCAGGAAGATCATGGTTTGTGGACAGCCTCAGCTACTACTTAGTCAGGCCCTTTTGCAACTCCATGAGACCGTTTCAAAATAAAGAATAACTAATAGGGGTGGGGGTGTAGCTCAGAAGTAGATGCCCCTAGGTTCCGTTCCCAGTACCACAAAAAAACAAAAACAAAAAAGACAGTGACATGTACTGTCTGCTTTTCTTCTTTACTGGTATGAAGTAGCTAGTAATAATTGCTGACCTGTGTTGTGCCGTTCAATTCTGGGCGCTGAGACACATGCTTCAAATAAATTAGAACTCTTTCAGGAAGCAGGCTGTGGTGGCACACGCTTGTAATCCCAGTTCTTGGAAGGCTGAGACAGGAGGAACATGCAGGTTTGAAGCCAGCCTCAGCTACTTAGTGATGCCCTTTGTAACTTAGTGAGACCCTGTATCAAAATGAAGAATAAAAAATAGGGCTGGGGTATAGAAGCTCACTACTTGCTGAGGCTGTCCTTGAATCTGTGACCCCCATCTCAGTCTCCCAAGTACTAGCATTATTGACATGGCCCAAGACAGCTGGCTAAGAGCCACTTTTTCTCAAACTCCTTCTTCAAGCACACCATTGGTTACATCCATTCCTGCATCTTCTCTTTACTCAGAAATGGCCAAGTGTGTTGATGAATGTGGTAGCGCACACGTGTAATCCCAGTCCTCAGAAGTCTGAGACAGAAGGACCACAGGGTCAAAGCCAGCCTTGGCAATGTAGTGAGGCTCTCAGAAACCTAGTGAAATCCTATTTCCAAATAAAGAAATAAAATCAGGCTGGGGGTGTAGCTTGGAGGTAGAATGCCTCTAAATTCAATCCCCAGTACCCCTCCCCCCAAAAAGGCAAAGTGTATTCCACACACTGATCTGTCCGTCCTTCCTTCCTTCCTTTCTTCCTTCCTTTTTTCTTTTCTTTCTTTCTTTCTTTCTTTCTTTCTTTCTTTCTTTCTTTCTTTTTCTTTCTTTCTTTTCAGATATTGGGGATTGAACCCAGCAAGGGCATTATACCTCTGATCTATACCACCAATCCTTAACTTTTTTAAGTTTTGATACAGGGTACTGCTAAGTTGTTGAGAGCCTAAATTGCTGAGGCTGGCCTCAAACCTGAAATCTGTCTCAGCCTCCCGAGTACTGAGATTACAGGCATTTGCCAGCATGCCGGGCTGGGCCCGTTTCTTTTTTTTTTTTTTTATTGTGGTACTGGGGTTCCTGGAAGCCCTTCTACCTCTGGGCTACACTCCCAAGATACCTATTTTTTATGTTATTGTTTGGAAACAGGGTCTCTTAAACCAGCGCGGCTGGCTTCGAACCTGCGCGATCCTCCTGTCTCCACCTCCCAAGCGTGGGGATTACAAGTGTGCGCCACCACGCCCGGCTGGGCCCGTTTCTTAATGGGGCTTAAGGTAGGAGGCTGGAAGGAGCAACAGAAGGAAAAAAACTTCTATGGCAGATAACAGAGAAAGAAAGGCCTCGCTGCTCTATGTAGCATGATGGCAGTGGCTGCCAGCGGTGACTGCCGCATGCAGGAGTAGCTAGCACCCGGGAGAGGCCTCTGCAGAACAGGCCTAGGGCTTGCTCACTCAGGGCCCCATGCAAATGGGGCCCTGCCCCCGGTCCTCAGTGCGTGGCCTTGGTGGCAGACAGGCAGGCCACTGCCCGGCGAGCATGGGGTGCAACCCACAGGATGACATCTCCTTTACTTCTGGATAGCTTGCTCTGCAAGACCCCAAACCTACTCCCAAGTCGCACCTTCAGGGCTTCCTCCTGGGTGCTCCCAGGACCTGAAATGCGTTTGCTCACCACTGAGACGCTTCATCTATGGCATGCACTGGTTCCAAGGTGGCTCACTCCCTCCTCAACAGAGAAAGAGGGGGATATGTAGAGAAAGTTGTTCTCTCATTTGCTAGGACCACCTGGGGATGTCACATTTCTTAATGTGGGATATAAATGTTAAGTATCTAAGTATTTTGCTAAGATGAATTCAAGCGGCTTTTCACTGGCCACTACTGAAGTTCAGGAAGGGTCTGGGCAGGGCAGAATGGCAGAGATGGGTGGTAAGGCCCAAGGAAGTCCAGGAGCTCCAGCTCATCTGTAGAGCAGGCATCTCCTGCTGGCAGTGGGAGCCTGGCCTCTGTGCAACACACCTGGCTCTGCGGAGGCCAAAGACCAAGGACTGGGGCTCTGCATCACCAGAGGGCAGAGAGGTAGTCCTGTAGACTGCAGGAAGAAAAGTCTTCCCCAGCCTGAGATTTTAGTTAAGGAATCCCTTTCCAATATTAGAGTTAAGGGAATATTATATAAAAATAGAACATAATGTAGGATGTCAGCATATAAGATTAGGATAAGAATGTAGCAGTTTGTGTAAGCAATGAATTGAGTAAGGGCAAACTTCTTACTTCTGTTATAACCTGCTTAAGACCCTGGCTGAGGTACCGGAGATAAGTGTTAAGGGATAGCCGTTTGTCCAAGCAGAGGTGATAGCCATTTGTTTCAGACAGGGGTGATATGTGAAGAATGCTGGGAGCTATAAAAGTTTATCTGATGGGAAACATTTGCCAGCTAGGGGCGGCTCCTGAAGCACGGGCGCACATCCCCCCATAGGGAAGACAAAGGAGACCCTTTGGCGGGCAATGACGTAGGGAGGCAGCTCTCTGAAACCATTTGCTGTAATTCAAATTTGTGTGTGATTGTTTTAAAATTATTGGTCGTACCTGTTTACCAGGTTTTTGGATTGGATGTATCTTTCGCAGGCTTCTCCCTGTCGGGCTCTGGTGTGTGCCCACCCCCTACTCCGGCTATAAAGGCAAGAGGGAGCCTGAGGCTGGGGCCGGACCCACGATTGACTCCCCCTCCCCGGGTGACTGCCGTCCGGGCAGGCCCTCGGCTAGCCGGGAAAGCTGCGGCAAATAAACCCTGCTTGGTGTTACATCTCTTGTGTTTTCTTCATTATTTGGGTAGGCAGGCAAATCTCGAACTCTTCAGTCCCTCCTCTGGGAACCTCGTACTCTGCGGGGCTCACTGGTGGACAACAGCCTGTTTTTGAGGACATAACTTGTGTGAACTGACTCACAAAAGGGCCCCAAATTAAGCAAGGAGGAAAGAGAAGCCCCAGAAAGGGTAACTGGTACCACAAGATCTCAGGGCAGAACCTCCGCCTAGAGTGTATCATGGATGCTTGGTGTGTTCTCATTTAGTCACTGGGTGTCCCTGAGGTCTAAATTGGGAAGGCAGATTCATGTATCACAGGGTATACCAAATGTTTTACATTTAGATTCTTTTTATTTCTGGCCATTTCTTTACAAACATTCAAACAGGGATCAACTCCCGCATATACCCCCAAGCCCAAAGCCCTCTAGAAATTCAGATTCTTATTTCTAGCCTTGTAAGATGCAGCTCCCCAAAGATTTCAACAACTCCCCACTTCAACACTTGCTCCCACCCCCAATCATTTTACTTTTCTGCTTCCCCAATGCTTTCTGAAACAGATTCTGTGCTCTTTCTACACGTGCTTATATCCCAAGCTTCAGTGTCCACCTGCCCAGAAGAAAGCTGTTATGTGTACCTCATGAGGAGACATTTAACAGGGGCAGAGGAAGGGTTCTGGGTCGTAGAAGGTCCTGTCACCACACCGAGGACAGGGGTTGGCACTGAACCAGACCACATCTTTGCACCCTGAGTCACGCAGCATCTGCTTCAGCCGGGCATGAAGCTGGGCAAGTTTCCCCAGGTGGAGGGTACCTTGGGTGTCCTCGTAGCTCTCCAGCGGGGCGGGGTACAGCACATGGCTTAGCTTGCTCAGCCCGATGGTGTGGAGCAGGAGGCTCTCCAGCATGGACGTGGTGATGGGGTTCCCACAGAAGCTGAAGGTTGTGAGCTGGAAGCAGTGGCTCAAGGCAGGCAGGATGGCAGTGAACTGGGCATCACCCATCCCACACTCATCTAAGTCCAGGTACTGGAGGGTGGCGGAGGCCCTCTCCACTAGAACCTGCAGGGGCTCGGGGCTTATGCTGGTCAGGCTGACCCCGCTCAGGCCCAGCTCCTTCAGCTGACTGATGATGGGGCACTGGGACAGGTACACCAGGTCTGACTCTGAGAGCATGCAGTTGGCGATGGAGAGGATCTCCAAGGGACTCTGCAGGTACCTGGGGAGAGACAGTGCTGTAAGTGCTGGGCTGCTGGTGGTGGGTGGCAGGGCGTGGGGACAACTCAGAACTGTGTGCTGCCACACATTCCCTACCTGGAATCTGAAACGCTTTACAGACCGGGTATTTCGGGTAAGTATGGAGTGAGACGCACATTGAAAAAGCTGGTGAATGCACCGTTGACCATCTAAAATTTAACGTTTGATGGTTTTTTGTATTTCTAGTGTTGGGATCAAACCTAGAAGCACTCTACATCACCAGTGCTATTTTCATAATTTTTTATGTGAAAACAGGGTCTTGCTAAGTTGCTGAGGCTAGCCTTAAACCTGTGATCCTGCTGTTGCTGCTCCAAGTACCATGATTGTGGGCATGGGATGCCACACTCAGCATTTAAACTTCTTTTAGTCATCTTAGACATCACTTCCTAAGGAACAATTCCTGAAGCCTCCATCCCCAGATTCAAACCCACCATTAAATAGCTTCCTAGGAGTAAGAAGCCACTATTAATAGCATCCATCCCACTGTATAACACCAAATACAATCTGTCCCTTCCAAATTGATGTTGAAGTATACTCCCCATTGTGAGACATTAAGTGGTGGGGCCTTTTAAGAAGTGATCAGGGGCCAGGCGTGGTGGCACATTAAATGCTTGTAATCCCACCATTGGGGAGGCGGGGACCAGAGAATTATGGTTCTCAGACAGCCTCAGGCACTTAGCAATGCCCTTTGCAACTCAGTGAGACCCTATTTCAAAAAATAAAAGATTAAAATATAAAACTCAAGGCAGGCAGGATGGCAGTGAACTGGGCGTCGCCCATCCCACACTCATCTAAGTCCAGGTACTGGAGGGTGGCGGAGGCCCTCTCCACTAGAACCTGCAAGGGCTCGGGGCTTATGCTGGTCAGGTTGACCCCACTCAGGCCTGGGGTCAACCTCGGAGGTATAGCTCGGAGGTAGAATGCCTCTGGGTTCCATTCCCAGTAATGCAAAAAAAAAAAAAAAAGTGGTGATAAGGGCTCAGCCTTATCACCCATGAAGGGTTCATGGATAATGGTCTGTGTCAAGAGTGAGTTTGCTATAAAAAGTGGTTTGGCATGGTCTCTCGAGCACTCTGTCTCTCACTATGATGTCCTCACTGCTCTGGGACTCTGTCATAAGAATGGCATCACATGTGACCACCCCAAACTGAACCAAAAGAAACCTTTTTTATAACTGTTCTTTTAGCACAGAAGATGGACTGAGGCAACCTGGAGCCTTTATGTGGGTGGTCATGGGATATCGTACTTGGGAACAAGACAACATGCGGACTTCTAGTGACTAGTTCCCTCTCAGGCTGTTTGTGGCTGGCACACAGCAAAGGCCCAACCTCACCGTCCCTCACCTGAGCATCTGGCTGAGGCGGCCTTGCAGGAAGGACACAGAGTCCAAATACAGCTCCTCAAGGTGGTGCAGACTGGGGAACTGAGCAGCAAACTGGCTGACACACTGCTCCTCCTCCTCCAGGGAGGGGTAGGAAGACACATGGATGTGGAAGAGGAGGAGTCTGCGCAGATTAGCCATTTGGCCCAGGTGAAGAGCAAAATCCCCCAAGGTGGACAGCTTCCAGGTACAGTTCACCTCCAAATCCTGGACAGAGTCCAGCTGCACCATCTTCAGGATCATCTTAATGTTTTTCATGGACACTGCAAAAATTCTCAGCTTCTTGCAACACAGGTGCAGCCCTTTCTCCTGCCTGACCTTCTTCATGAGGGTGGCGAGCAGCTTGTCGCGGCTACCTTCCTTGAGGCACAGGTCTATGAGCACCTCCAGGGTAGGCGCGGGCTGCTTCGCCCCCGTCCTGCAGCGGTCCATTCTGCGCTTCTTCAGGGGCTGCTCCTCTTCTGCCTCCATCAGCGTGTGCTCACCAGGGCTGGCCCCGGACCACACAGCCCAGAAATCCTGATGAGCATCCTTGCGCAAATCCAGGACTTGCAGTTCCCATCTCCTGTGGGGAAGACAGGGAATGCAATCATAGTCACAACAGGAGTCTCAAAATCCTGGCAAGGGGCAAAGCTAAGTTGCCGGGGCTATCTTAGAACCTGCAACGCTCCTGTCTTAGCTTCTCAAGCACTGAGCTACACCTCAGACAGGTGCGCAACAGCATGCCTGGCTCTTGTAACTTTTAAGTGCCACTGGGAGGGAGTGGGTGAACTTTTCAGTTACCATGCACCTCAGTCAGCCCTCCACATCCAGAAGCCATCCTCGGGCAACCGCAGAGGGTCCCAAGATGCCCCACTGGCACCGCCCAAGCCCCAGCCTGCCCTTGGCCCCTGACCCCGCTGTGTCCTTTGCAGACTTACAGGGCCCTCCCCGGCTATGACACTGGATTGGCCTCACCTGGGGCGGACCTCCTGGGCAAGCAGCGTATCGAGCCCACTGAGCACAGCCTCAAAGTTCTCCTGCTGAGGCTGCTGATCCTTCATGAGGGCTCCCAGAGGAAGGCAGGTGAAGGGCCAGGCCTGCACCAGCGCCTGCAGGGTCTTTCTGCATTTCCTGGCAAAGGCCTCCATGAAGAGAGGGGGGAAGAGCTCTATGGGCAGCTCCTCCAGAGCAGCGATGGCCAAGGCCTCGTCACTCAACAGGCTCTGCATGGCCAGCTCCAGAAGTCTCGGTGGGGTCTGTCTGCTCATCCTGATCAATCTCTAAAAGGAGCCCTGAGGGGACAAGAAGGGGACAAGGTATTCTTCTCAGGCTAAGCATGGGCAACTTCATCTTGTCCCCACCATCAGAGGGACCAACTCAAGACCAAAGTCACTACTCAGTTTACCCTGATTTTGTTCTGTACTTGGTGGCCACAAAGGCAAGGTTATGGCTAAGCCAGCACCGGGGTGAGCATCCAGCTGAGTGCTAAGGAGATGGCAGAGGACCAGCGGCCCCCACCCGTATCTACTCCCTGATCCTTTTTTATTCTTTTTTTTCTCTCAATACTAGGGCTTGAACCTGGGGGCATTCTACCCCCAGCCCTATTTTTTATTCTTTACTTTGAAACAGGGTCTCATTAAGTTGTGGAGACCCTAAGGAGGCAAGGCTGGCTTTGAACCTGCAATCCTCCTATCTCAGCCTCCCATGTCTGGGATTCAAGTGTGTGCCACCACAGCCAGCCGAAACAAAACTTTATAATGTGGAACTTTCCACTTGTGGCATCATGTAAGAACTCAAGAATTTTCAAAGGTTGAAGCAATTTGCATTTCTGATTTTCTGATAAGGGAGATTCCCTTATCAGATATTCCCAAGGACAATAAAAATGTGCCCAGCACAGCCTCCTCCCTTTCTCCAATAAATAAGCCAGGTGGGACCAATAAAGAAAAAACACAAAATAGGCACCAATATATTTCCTTTAAAAACCATTAAATGAGGGCCGGGCGTGGTGGCGCACGCTTGTAATCCCCGCGCTTGGGAGGCGGAGACAGGAGGATCGCGCAGGTTCGAAGCCAGCCGTGCTGGCATAAGAGACCCTGTTTCAAAAATATAAAATAGGTCTGGGAGTGTAGCCCGGAGGTAGAAGGGCTTCCAGGAACCCCAGTACCACCAAAAAAAAAAAAAAAAAAACCATTAAATGAAACCAGTTGTGGTAGCACACACTTGTAATCCCAGTGTTTGGGAGGCTGAGACAGGAGGATTGCAGGTTCACAGCCAGCTACTTAGTGAGGCCCTCCGCAAGTCAGTGAGACCCTTTTACAAAATAAAGAATAAAAAACAGGTTTGGGGGTGTAGCTCAGGGGTAAAATGCTCCTGGGTCAAAACTTATGATATGAACTATAACTGCTCAGAGGTAAGCCACCCCTGGGTCAATCCCCAGTATCAAAAAAAAAACAAACAAAAATGAAATAAAATTTTAACTAATTAAGCCTTTCATTTCCAAAGAAAAATTTGCTTAAATTATTTTAAACATCTACAAAATGGTAGAAATCAAATGTTTGGAATCCAGAGCAGTCTAAACAACATAGCGAGACACAGTCTTAAAAAAGGAGGTGAGGGTCCTGGTTAAAGAGGCCAGGCAGGCCTAGCAAATCCAAGTTAACCTCTGAGGCCAAAGGGCAAATCAATCTTCCTCTCTCCTAGGAAGTAGTCAGGATCCACTCAACTAATGGGTTGATAAGATTAAACCTAGGAATGTTGACAGGTTGGGGTCAGAAGGTAACATACTAAAGACCAAACCTGGGTCTCCAATCTTTCCAAATCTGAAAGCCACTGAGAGGGGACAGTGAGTTCTTTGGGCTCTTGGAGCCAGAGAGAGAAATACACATGGGCCAAATACACATATCTTAACCAAAAAGCTTTCAGGAGACCTTGTGTTTGGGGCTGAATGTCGTCTTCCACACATAGAAAGTTTCCACAGGCAGGTCAGGCCCAGGCATTATCCTGAGGCTTTTAGCCCAGCTCCTCATCCAGAGTTCCCTACAGACAGTACCTGCTGTGGGTATGCCTGGAGAAGTCCTGTTAGAATGGGGGCATCCTGCTCTCCCTGTCTGGCAGCCAATGGACAAGGTCAGAGATGAAACAACAGCTTCTATTTTGGTGATGCCACTAGCCCCAATCAGGCACTGCAGGTATGTAGGTATGTGCTTTGAGGAGGTCTGTGGGCCTTGCCATGTTCCCAGAAGGATGGGGAGGGTGTGATATTACCACAGTGAAAATTTCAAAAGGCCTAGGCACCTCTCTCTCTTCTCCTCCCCTCCCTTCCTTCCTTCCTTCCTTCCTTCCTTCCTTCCTTTCTTTCTTTCTTTCTGTCTTTCTTCTTCTCCTTCTTCCTTCTCTCTCTCTCTCTCTCTCTCTCTCTCTCTCTCTCTCTCTCTCTTTGTGTGTGTGTGTGTGTGTGTGTGTGTGTGTGTGTGTGTGTTACTGGGGATGGAACCCAGGCGCTTTCTCCTTGGGGCTACAATCCAGACCTGTTTTATATTTTATTTAGAAACAGGGTGTCACTAAGTTGCTGAAAGCCCCACTTAGTAGCTGAGGCTGGCTTCTAACTTGGCTGATCCTCAGCCTCCCAAGTAACGGGATTACAAGCATGCACCACCACGCCCAGCTGGCCTGAGCACTTTTTACAAAGCATTTTTTCGATCCGTGTGTGGTGGCACACACTTGTAATTCTAGCGCTTGGGAGGCTTGAGACAGGAGGATAGCACAGGTCTGAAGCCAGCCTCGGCTACTTAGTGAGGCTCTCAGTAACATCCTATTTCCAAATCAAGTATAAAATAGGTCTGGGAGTATACCCAGAGGTAGAAAAGCCTGTGAGTTCCACCCCCAGTACCACAAAAATAAGTAAATAAATAAAAATCATTTTGTTTGTACTGGGGACTGAATCCAGGTGCGTTCCACCTCCCAACTACACCCTCGGCCCTTTTTATTTATTTCCCGTTTTGAAATAGGGTCTTGCTAAGTTGCCAAGGCTGGCTTCGAATCTGCAATCTCCTGTTCTCAGCCTTCTATTGTAGGGGTGCTGGAAAGCAGGCTGGAAGAAGCACCCCCCCACCCCCAGCATGAGAAGTTAACTAGAGAAGTCTTCTCCCATATTAGGATTAGAAATAAGACATTAGAATATAGAGTTAAGATACAGAAGTAAGGTAGGATTGGAAACAGAATGAAGATCCATAAGCCCAGCTGCCCAGGTTGCAGGATTCAAGGACCAGGGTAGGGGACCCACCAGGTCAAAGCCTCTAATCTCCAGCTTGCTGGCCAAGGTCTTTGTCCTCCCCGTGCTGCCCCCACAGCTGCAAGCAACATGGGCCCTGATCCCCATATCTCTTGAGCCAGATCAGCACTCCCCCTCTGGCCTGGGGAACAAGGCCATGCTAATCCGCTCTCCAGGCAGATTCCTCAGTGCAGAGATAAGCCTGGGCCAGCCAAGGTGGGTGGGAAAGGCAGCCTTAGGGAACGAACACATACCATAAGGGAGATAAGCAGTCCTTAGCAGGCTCTGACATGTGTGAATGCATGTTTTAAAATTATTGGTTGTACTTGTTTGTCCTTGTATCTAATTGGTTGTATTCTAAGGTTGGCGGGCTCAAACTTTTGGTGGGCTCTGACCTGTGTAACCACTCCCTCCTAGGGTTATAAATTCAGACCTTGGAGTGAGCTCTGGGTCAAAACCTCAACCCTTTAGTGTCTTGGTCTCGACCCCTGGCTTGCCGGGACAGAGCTGCAGCACAATAAACCTCGCTTGCATTTTACAACTCTTGTGAGTCCTTCATTATTTGGGTTGGTGGGCGATTCTCAGACCCTTCACTACGTACAAGGATCATAGGCATATATCACCACACTCCTGTCTTTTTTTGCGGGTCTGGAGATGGAACCCAGGGGCATTCAACCTCCGAGCTACACCTACTGCCCTATATTTTATTCTTTAATTTGAAACAGAATCTCACTAAGTTGTGGAGGACCTGGTAGCTGAGGCTGTGCAGGACTGTGATCCTCCACTCTCAGCCTCCTGAATGCTGGGATTACAAGCCTGGGCTACCATGCCCAGCCACACTGTCTTAAGGCACTTCACCAGGGCAGTTCTGTCTCCCTGGTGTGCAGGCCCAGAGGGACTCCCAGGAGGAAACATTTTCCAATGTTGCACCTCCTTTCCAGAGCCCAGGGAGCAAACCCATTGGTGGGGCCTCACCTAGAGGATCTGGGGAGCAGATATGCGTGAAGGGCCCTCTGACAGCTGAGGCAGATGTAAAAAGGGTGTGGGGAGCCTAGCCCTGGGGCCCCACAACCAGAGGCCTGCGCTTTGTTCCTCGCTCTGTTCCTCTTTTTCCTCTGCACAGGTGAGACACGCTATGGAGAGGGACCTCCTGGAAGCTTGTTCCAAGTTCCTCTGTGGCCATGGCCTGCACCTCTCCGCTCTGCATGCCACTCTCCTCTAAGGGTCTTGGGTTTCGTGTGCCCTGGCATAAGTACTCTCAGAGGCTAAAACTTTGGACACAAAGTCACTATTGTATCAGTACTGGGAATGGCCTAGGAAGATATGAGAAAGCTATGATTATTAATATATTTCAAAAATTGGGTGAGGGGCAAATCGGTGCAAGGACTTGGTTTCTGCCTAAAAGCACGCAACTATTCCAATGTAAATTAACCTAGCTAAAAGTAATTAACAAGTCCATAGGAGAGGAGAACTAGGCCTTTATCTAAAGACAGATCTTAGGAGAAGAGAACTAGGCCTTTCTCTATCTAAAGACAGATCTACATGATTAGATAAGCTAGCTAAAATGGTAGGAGGGGTTAATCTTCATGAAAAGAAACACCTTGCCACACCTTGTTGGGGGAGGTACCTTACAGGGCAAGGGGAGGTACCTTACAGGGACGTTCACTAAGTCAGAATCACGTAAACAAGATGGAGGTCATGGGTATAAAAAGGTCGAGTCCACCTGTGATCCCTTTGGTGTATTCATTCGAGTCACACCTCCATGCCAGTCTGGTATGGAGCTGTACCTATCCTCTGTATTTCTATCTTTTAATAATCTTCTTTAAATCTTCAGCAACTGTCCAAGCTATGCATATTCATTATTAGCTTAGGACAAGAACCCGCAGTAATTTTCTGTTTTTGGTCGTTTTGGGTTTTGTTGTGGTTTGAGGGAAATTGTGTCCGGGACCCTAACAGGGGTCCCTGGGAACAGTTTCCCCACGACCATATACTCCCAAATCCGTAACAACTATCTCCTGCTCTGGAGGCAAAAGTGACCTTGGAAGTTATAATCAGGTAACCTGGTACCTCTGACACCAGCATATTGCTTCACACTTCCTAAATGTGGCGTCATGTTTGAATTTCAGGTCCCAGCTCAATTATCCAGGTCTAAGTCAGCCCATGGACCTCCGGGCCTCCTAGAGCAAAGTTGGGGGAAAGGTGGTGGCAGCCCTGCAATCTTACTGCTGGCTTTCTAGGCTTGATCCTTACCTCCAGGGGTCCATACACACAAGAAATGAAACCAAAGCTCCCTAAGCCATGCACTCTCCCTACATCCTACACCAGTCTAGTCTTTGGTGTCTGGCAACCCTCAACAGAGCCCAGGAAGGTTAACTTTGATTTTAGAAATGGGTTCCCCCAGCACACTAGGGTTGAATTTTAGAAGGCAGACTAAATAAAATGCTTTGTGGGGGACATCATTCGAAAAAATAAAGGCTGCTCCAGTTTCTGCCTTCCCCCAGGAGGGGGCTCAGGATACAGACTTCCTCTATCTCCTCAGTGACGGGGGCACCAAGGATTCTCCAGGCACCCAAGATGGTTCAGGGAACTACCTTACCTGATGTCCTCTTCTGTACCTGGTAGCCCACCTCAGACTGGTCGCAGGTCCTCGAATACTTCAAATGTCCTATGGTCTCAGTCACCAGGCTCCACTTCTGTCGGAGATCAGTAACCAGAATGCTCCAAAAGAAGGATACCATGCATTAATTACACGTAGCTAGGAAGCACCAGCCCCTGCAGCACTGCTGAGGAATCTACCACCATAGACTCCATCTTGTTTTTTTTTTTTTTTAATTAAACCCAGTGCTCTACTACTGAGCTACAGTCTCATTCCTTTCTGATTTTTGTTTGCTTTTGTGGTACCAGGAACTAAACTCCGGGGCATTCTATCACTGAGCGACTCCGCCCCTCCAGCCCCCATTCCCCCCCCCCTCGAAACAGGGTTTTCTTAATTTTCCTGAGTTGGTCTTGAACCTGCAATCTGTCTCAATCTTACAAGTACTAGGATTAGAGGCATGCACCACCATGCCCGGCTTCTTTCTGAATTTTATTTTGAGAGAGGGTCTTGCTAAATTACCAAGGCTAAACTTGACCTTGAGATCCTCCTGCCTCCATCATCCCAGTTCCTGGGATCACAGATGCGTGCCACCACACCCACAGGGAATCTACTTTTTATGTCTAAACCTCAACACCAACTTCTCCTTGGCTAAACCCAGACCAATTTGCATGAGACCCTGGTGGTCTTTCCTCAAAGACACTGACCACTGACTGTCCTGCAGGTAAATTTCTGTCTCTCCATTGCTCGGGCTCTGGATTCCAAAGTTTCTGGCTAGGTTGCCCCCACCTTCCCTGGACTCCCAGAGACAACCTACAGGGGCATCTAACCCATTAAATGCACAGCCAGCCAGCAGAGGTGTCAAAGCTTAAACTCAGACTCCTCCACCGCAGAGTTATGTTGAAAGCTCCTCCCTAGCCAGGCTTGGTGGTGGCGTGCACCTGTAATCCCACTGGGATGCTGAGACAGGAGGTGCTCGGGTGCGAAGCCAGCCTCAGCCACTCAGTGAGGCTCAGATCAACCCAGGGAGAGCCTGTTTCCAAATAAAAACCAAAACAAGGTTGGGGCTTGGTTCTGAGGAAAGATGCCCCTGGGTTCAATTCCCAGCACCAAACAACAATAACAAAAACCAAAAAAAGAAACTCCCTAGCTGGGCGTGGTGGCACACACTTGTAATCCCCGGGTTTGGGGCGCAGAGACAGGAGGATCGCGCAGGTTCGAAGCCAGCGGCGCTGGCTAAGAGACCCTGTTATCAAATAAAAATATAAAATAGGTCTAGGAAAGCCGGGCGTGGTGGCGCACGCTTGTAATCCCAGCATTCAGGAGGCTGAGACCTGAGGATCACGGTTCGCGGACAGCCTCAGCTACTTAGTGAGGCCCTCTGCAACTCAGTGAGACCCGGTTTCAAAATAAAGAATAAAAAATAGGGCAGGGGTTGTAGCTCGGAGGTCGAATGCCCCTGGGTTCCAACCCCAGACCAAAAAAAATAAAAATAAAAAAATAAAATAGGTCTGGGAGTGTAGCCTGGAGTTGGAAGGGCTTCCAGGAACCCCAGTACCACACACACACACACACACACACACACACACACACACACACGAAAAGAAAAAGAAAGAAACCCCTAGTCGGGTGTGGTGGCGAACACCTGTGATCCCAGTACTTGGAATGTGGACGACCACAGGTTCAAAGCCGGCCTCACGGCGCTTGAACGGCCCGGTTCAACCCGCAGGCCCACAAAATAATTAATTAGTTGATATAAACCAATGCCCTCCCGGCTGCTCCGGGAGCAGGCGGCCCGGCCGGCCGAGCGCGCGCTCTTCGCCTCCCTTCTGACAGAACCGGGACCCCGGCGCGCGCTCGCGGCGGCAGGGCCCGGCCGGAGGGGCCGCGGAGCTCGAACTTACGGCCCCGCCGGCGCCTCAGCACGTGGCCGCTCCCGCCCGGGCTGAAGAGGCCGCTCGCTCCGCGAGTTCCCTCCCCGGAAGCCGCCAGGCCCACCAATCGGGGCCCGGCTCTCTTCTCTGCGAAATCTCGCGAGATCCAGAGGGCGGGTCGGGCAGGGAATCCAGAAAGTTCTCAAGAACTGGAAGAGGTTGAGGGAAGATGGACTTGGGGAAAGGGAGGGGCTAGTGGATGAGGGACACCTGTGGCCGGGGAGGGGCAAGGGGGTGAGTGACACCTGTAGCCTCTCCCACCTGAGAGGAGGGGGGAGTTGGGGAGAGGAGGGCCTCGTGGATGAGCGCCATCCGTGGTCCCTCCCACCTGAGGAGAAGAGCCAGGGAGGGGCCGTGGATGAGTGACATCTGTGGCCCCTCCCACCTGAGGAGAAGAGCCAGGGAGGGGCCGTGGATGAGCGACATCTGTGGCCCCTCCCACCTGAGGAGAAGAGCCAGGGAGGGGCCGTGGATGAGTGACATCTGTGGCCAGGGAGGGGCCGTGGATGTTGACATCTGTGGCCCCTCCCACCTGAGAAGAGCCAGGGAGGGGCCGTGGATGAGTGGCATCTGTGGCCCCTCCCACCTGAGGAGAAGAGCCAGGGAGGGGCCGTGGATGAGTGACATCTGTGGCCCCTCCCACCTGAGAAGAGCCAGGGAGGGGCCGTGGATGAGTGACATCTGTGGCCCCTCCCACCTGAGAAGAGCCAGGGAGGGGCCATGGATGAGTGACATCTGTGGCCAGGGAGGGGCCGTGGATGTTGACATCTATGGCCCCTTCCACCTGAGGAGAAGAGCCAGGGAGGGGCCGTGGATGAGTGACATCTGTGGCCCCTCCCACCTGAGGAGAAGAGCCAGGGAGGGGCCGTGGATGAGTGACATCTGTGGCCCCTCCCACCTGAGGAGAAGAGCCAGGGAGGGGCCGTGGATGAGTGACATCTGTGGCCAGGGAGGGGCCGTGGATGTTGACATCTGTGGCCCCTCCCACCTGAGGAGAAGAGCCAGGGAGGGGCCGTGGATGAGTGACATCTGTGGCCCCTCCCACCTGAGGAGAAGAGCCAGGGAGGGGCCGTGGATGAGCGACATCTGTGGCCCCTCCCACCTGAGGAGAAGAGCCAGGGAGTGGCCGTGGATGAGTGACATCTGTGGCCAGGGAGGGGCCGTGGATGTTGACATCTGTGGCCCCTCCCACCTGAGAAGAGCCAGGGAGGGGCCGTGGATGAGTGGCATCTGTGGCCCCTCCCACCTGAGGAGAAGAGCCAGGGAGGGGCCGTGGATGAGTGACATCTGTGGCCCCTCCCACCTGAGAAGAGCCAGGGAGGGGCCATGGATGAGTGACATCTGTGGCCAGGGAGGGGCCGTGGATGTTGACATCTATGGCCCCTCCCACCTGAGAAGAGCCAGGGAGGGGCCGTGGATGAGTGACATCTGTGGCCCCTCCCACCTGAGGAGAAGAGCCAGGGAGGGGCCGTGGATGAGTGACATCTGTGGCCTGGGAGGGACTCGTGGATGAGTGACATCTGTGGCCCCTCCTACCGGAAGAGAGCCGTGTACTTGGTAGGCTGAGGTAGGACGATCACACAGGTTCAAGGACAGATTCAGCTACTCAGTGAGGCTCTCTGCAACTTCGTGAGAACTTGTCTCAAAATAATGAATAAAAAACAGAGCTGGGGGTATAACTTGGAGGTAGAATGCTCCTAGGTCCAATCCCCAGTACTGGGGGAAAAAAAAAGTTGTTTTAGAAGCAGCTCTGCATATATGCCATCTCCAGGATACTGTGTCCCCACTTAAATGGCTCCGGTTTTCAGTAATAAAAGAGAGATTTGAGTATGGCATGGTAGCACAGGCTGTAACTCCAGTTCTTGGGGGTCTGAAATAGGAGGTGTACTGGTATTGGGAAGAGAGTTTAAAAAGTATTAATGTATCAGTCCTGGGAAAGATGTCCAACCTTGAAACATATCGTCTTGACTAAGAAAGCCAGGGTTAGCTAACATGTCCTTGCATTCCTAAGAACAATTTAACACATTGTGGGGGAAAAGACGAAATGTTAAAGCCTGTGTTTGAAGACAGAGATGCCTCCCCCTCCGGCCATAAATCTGGGCCTGTGTTTGGAGACAGAGATGTTTCCCCCCTTTCAGGCCATAAACCCAGCTGGAGAGATAACAGAAGCAGAGCCGGGGCGGGCGATAAGGTGTAACATGATCTCCAAAAATCAAAGGGACCTGCTGGACTTAGACAATATAAAAATTCAGGAAACTGGAGTTTGTTGGCATTTTCGTTCGAATTGCCCCCCTGTGTCTGCTCCGGCACAGGGCTGTGACTATCTCTATATTTCTATCTTTTAATAAACTTCTTTAAATCTGCAGCAGCTGTCCAAGCGATGAATACTTATTCTTAGCTTAGGACAAGAATCCACGGTTTTTCTGTTTGTCTCTGTGTGTCTGGTGGTAGGGGGGGATTATTTCACACCACACACCTTTCGCCCCCCCCAACCTATCCCCTGCAACAGGAGGATCCCAGATTTGATGACAGCCTCAGCAACCTAGTGAGACTCTGTACCAAAATGAAAGTAATAAAGGGCTGGGAGTGTAGTTCAATTCCCAGTAACACACACACACACACACACACACACACACACACACACACACACACTGAAGTTTTTAGTCATGAAGAACAAAATTATGTCATTTGCAGAAAAATGGATAGAATTACAAAGCATGTTAAGCAAAATAGGCCAGACTAAGAAAGTCAAGGGTTGTTTGTTTGTTTGTTTATTTGGTGGTACTGGGGATGGAACCCAGAGTCATTCTACCTCCAAGCTACACCTCCAGCCCGATATTTTATTATTTTTGAAACAGGGTCTCAGTGAGTTGCAGAGGGCCTCACTAAGTTGCTGAGGCTGTCCACGAAACACGATCCTCCTGTTTCAGCCTCCCAAATGCTGGGATTACAAGCGCGCACCACCACTCCTGGCTGTTGGGTTGTATGTTTTATGTGTGGGAGCTAGACAGTAAAAGAGGAAAGAAATGGGGTGGGGGGCTCTTCTGCACATGGAAGGGAGACCAGTGGAGCACAGGAAGGAAGCTGGGGGAGAGGAGGGAGGGGAGGCCGAAACTGACCAAAGTCTACATGCCCATGCGCAGTATGTAACAATGGCGCCCAGTCTTACATATAATCACAAAGTGCCAAGAAACACAAAGACAACATTGAAGACTAAAAAAGAATACTGAATCTATCTCATCCTAGAATGAATGTTTTCCTGAGTCAGAACAGAAGTGAGTTTTCTCTCCTTGTTCTTCTGGTCCAGGTACTTCTATGCCAGTGAGTGCTGGGCTCCGCCTGCCCTGCAAGACAAAGGCGGGAAGGCCACCATGAACAAAACCCATCACAGGCCGCCGTTCAGCGTTGGACACCAGTCCCGGATCTGCCTGCGACTGCTTACTTATTAGAGTTTCCCAACACAGCACATACTTTTTATCTGCTTTACAGGAGAGATAAGTTATTCCATATTGGCCTAAACAAAATCCCACAGCTACTTTAAAACTAGTGTATTGAGCCGGGCGTGGTGGCGCACGTGTGTAATCCCTGCACTTGGGAGGCGGAGACAGGAGGATCGCGCTGGTTCGAAGCCACCCTCGCTGGCTTAAGAGACCCTGTTTCCCCCCAAAAAAAAAAATTAGGTCTGGGAGTGTAGCCCGGAGAAGGTCTTCCAGGAACCCCAGTACCACCAAACAAACAAACAAACAAAAAAACCAACAAAAAACTAGTGTATTGAGCCAGGTGTGGTGACACACACTTGTAATCCCAGCACTTGGGAGGCTGAGACAGGAGGATTGCAGATTCACAGACAGCCTCAGCTACTTAAGTGAGGCCCTCTGCAACTTAGTGACCCTCTGTTTCCAAAATAAAGACTAACAAATAGGGTTGGGTTGTACCTCAGAAGTAGAATGCCCCTGGGTTTAATCTCTAGTACTGCAAAAAAAAAAAAAAAAAAAAAGTTTGAGAAAAGCGAATTGTCAAAGAATGTGTCTATCTGTAATCTTTTTTCCTGATAGAAAAGCAGAATTGTAAGGAAGATGTGTCTTTATTGCTATCACTTATTTACCATTGTCCAAACATACAATATATGTATACAAAATACATATATATATATATATATTTTTTTTTTTCTATGCACTTTGCATTCTGCTTAATCTAGCTGGAGGCAGGTACTCCAGGAGGGTCTTGATTTCTGGAAATAAGAGATCCCTGAGTGAACGAGGGAGTACAGCAGACTTTTCCTATCACAGACAGGGATTCTATGCGGAGCATTCATCAACACAAGCAGGGATCCGGTCCTCAAGGTATGGCTATTTGTATAACATAAATGCCACATCTTAGCCGGGTGTGATGCAGTGGAACAAGCCTGTAAGTCCAGTACTTGGGAGGCTGAGACTGGAGGGTCACAGGTTCAAGGTCAGCCTCAGTCATTTACCCAGACCCTGTCTCTAAATAAAGTTATAAAAAAGGCCAGGGGTATAGCTTAGGAGGAGATTTTATTGAACCTTTGGGTTCAATAAAATAAAGTATAAATAAATAAGCCGGGCCTGATGGCACACAATTGTAATCCCAGTACTTGGGAGGCTGAGACAGGAGGATCACAGGTTTGCGGCCAGTTCTAGCCACTTAGTGAGGCCTTCTACAACTTACTGGGACCCTGTTTCAAAATAAAGAATAACAAATAGGGCTGAGGTGTAGCTTGGAGGTCGAATGCTCCTGGGTTCCATCCCTAGTACTGCAATAAATAAACAAATGCCATGGTTTTGGTTTTGGTTTTTTGGTGGTACTGAGGATTGAATTCAGGGCATTCTACTTCCTAGCTACACCCCAAGCCTTATTTATTTTATTTACTATTTACTTTTGTGGTACGAGAGATGGAACCCAGAGTCATTCTACCTTAGCGTTATACCCCCAGTCCAATTTTATTTCTTATTTTGAAACAAGGTCTCACTAGGTCGCTGAGAGTCTCCTTGCTGAGGCTGGCCTCGAACCTGTGATCCTCCTGTCTCAACTTCCCCAAGTACTGGTATCACAGGCGCGCGCTACCCTGCCCAGCTTATTTTTTTTATTTTGAAACAGGGTCGCACTAAGTTGCGGAGGGCCTATCTAAGTTGCCGAGGCTGCACGAGAACCTGCGATCCTCCTGTCTGAGCCTCCCCAAAACTGGGATTACAAGCATGCACCACCATGCCTGGCCAAATGCCATGTCTTTGGAAGCAGTACGCTCGAATAACTAGACTCTGTTCCCACCGTCCTTCAGGTTTATAAAGCAATTACAGGTAGATAATATGCAATTCTGCAAACTCAGAGTTTTTTTTTTTTTGACCTTACGCTGGTATGAGAGTAATACTCCTTCAATAGGAACCATACTTCCGTTTTTGCATTTTTATCTTTTCCCAGGCATAATACTAGGTCCCGATGTTGCCCAGGGGCAGTGACCTGCAGCCCCCACACAGCCACTCAGTCATGAGCAAAAACAACAGACCCTACAGCACACCGCGACGCCAAACTAGGAGGTCTGCCGGGCCAGGACTCTTCAGTGCACTTTCCACTTTTAACGAATAAGAGCTTACCTCATCAAAAGTCAAAGAGCACTCATAGAATTTAAAAAGCATGTTTCTGTGCTTTCTACCCTTTATTGCTCAGAAGGAACCAACGTTAAAGAGGAGGAGACAGAGGCTCAGAGACTGGAAGTGACCCATGTCCCAAGACTGCACAGTCCCACCAGGGCAAGACTGGGATTCCAACCCCAGGATCCCAGGCTCTCACCTTCACCCCCTTCAGCACCCTGACTTCACGGTCCAGTACCAGCTCATCAGGGCAGCATCGTCCCCGACAGAACTGCTTCTGGCTGCCAGGCACCCTGTCCTTCTTCCAGGCCCCTGGAGGCCAAGGCTGTGCTCCAGGAAGGCCTCCAGCCTGTCCCCAGGGTCTCCTGCAGGTCCAGGGAGGGCTCCATTTCTTCAGGGACAGCTTGCTCCTTGGGATGAATATTCTATGCCTCAGTCCACTCCTTCCAAACTCTTCCACTGGGCAGAGAACTGCACAGGAGGGGAGGGATAGCATGAAGTAAAAGACGGCTTCCTACTGGCCTGTGCGGAGGAGAGGGCGCGGAGACCCCTCCCAGCGGCACTTGCCCCTCCCTCCGGGGCTGCCCTCCGCTCCGCAGCCACGCCTCCCGCCAGGTCCCTCCCACTCGCTTCCCTTCACATTTGGATACTAAAACCACGTTTGCGGTCGCACCCCCCCCCCCCGCCCCTGTTTATGACTATACAGACACTGGCAGAGAGAAGGGTCGGATGACTATACAGACACTGGCAGAGAGAAGAGTCAGGTGTTCCCTGGGCACCCCACAGGCTCTGGGGTTGGAAGTCCTGCAGAGTGTTCTGGGAGTGGCCTCTCTTCTTGCCCCATTTCCTGCTGTGTGGAGAGGTGAAGTGGCTCCCAGCCAAGATCTGGGTCCAGTCTGCCCCTAAGAGGGTGACCAGTTTGGGCTAAGGCTGAGGGGTCCGTCAGCCTGACATTGACTGAAGTCCGTCTGTCCATCCATCTATTCTTCCTTCCTCCCTCCCTCCCTCCCTCTCTCCCTCCCTCTTTTCCCTCCCTCATTTCCATCTCCTCCACCTCCTCTGCCTCCTCCTTGTACTGGGGATTGAACTCAGGGGCATCTACCTGGAACAACACCCACAGCCCAATGTTACTATTTTTGAAACAGGATCTCAACTAAATTGCTGAGGCTTAAGCCCAGCATGGTGGTGCACGCTTGTAATCTCAGCATTCAGGAGGCTGAGACAGGAGGATCATGGTTTGCCCACGGCCTCGGCTACTTAGTGACGCCCTTTGCAACTCAGTGAGACCCTGTTTCAAAATAAAGAATAAAAAATTGGGCAGGGAGTGTAGCTCGGAGGTCAAATGCATCTGGGTTCTAGCCCCAGACCTGCAAAAACAAACAAACAAACAAACAAAAAAACCCCAATAATAATAAAATAGGGCAGGGAGTGTAGCTCAAAGTTGGATGCCCCTGGGTTCCATCCCCAGTATGGCAAAAAAAAAGAGGACATTATGACATCTCAATTATATGAGTTTTAGAGACCTCAAGAGGCAACCCTGTGAATGCAGTGATGCAGAAAATTTAATATTGAAATAAAGAGGAATACGACCTTACCCTTGCATATATGGTTTGTACTGTACTTAGGCTTTTTTTTTTTTTTTTTTTTTTTTTTTTTTTTTTTGCGGGTCTGAGGATGGAACCCAGAGGCATTTGACCTCTGAGCTACACCCCCTGCCCAATTTTTTATTCTTTATTTTGAAACAGGGTCTCACTGAGTTGCGGAGGGCCTCACTAAGTAGCTGAGGCTGTCCGAGAACCACAATCCTCCAATCTCAGCCTCCCAAATGCTGGGATTACAAGCGTACGGTAATAATCATTTTAAAATGAATCTCCCTGATGGGCGTGGTGGCACATGCTTGTAAGCCCAGTACTTAGGAGGTTGAGACAGGAGAATGGCAGATCCGAGACCTTCTGCAATGTAGGTTGACCCTGATTCAAAATAACAAATAAAATAGGGCTGGGAGGTTGTGGGTCAGGTAGAATGCCCCTGGGTTCAATCTCCAATACAATACATATACACACACCACGGAAAAAACAATACTTATTGTTTCATTTAATATATAAAATATACATATATAATTTAAATATGCAATTGTTTCAGCCGGGCATGGTGGCGCGCGCTTGTAAATCCCAGCATTTGGCAGGCTGAGACAGGAGGATTTCAGGTTTGCAGCCAGCCTCAGCTACTTAGTGAGGCTCTTTGCAACTCAGTGAGACCCTGTTTCAAAATAAAGAATAAAAAATAGGGCTGAGGTACGTGTAGCTCAGAGGTAGAATGCCCCTGGGTTCCACTCCCAGTACCACAAAAACATGTGACTATTTCTAAACTAATTAATCCCCCCCAGCATTAGTAGATGAATATTTCCCAATGAGATAAAAGATTGGAGGGGTATTATGACTACATAATGAGAATCAAATGCTTACTTAAAGTATTGAATTGGTCATTAATCACTTAGAGTCCTACCTTCCTCGCCTCCTCTGGTCTGGGCCAGTTTCCCCGTTTTCTTTGCTTTTTATGACCTTGACACCTTTGAAGGGTACTGGACAGGTAAGTCTGTGGAATGTGCTTCCGTTTGGGTTTGTGATGTATTCCTCCTCAGTAGACCCGAGTAGTGGAGTTCTGGGAAGGAGAGTGCAAAGGTGAGGCGCCCATGCCTCTGATCACACTTGAGGGTGAGGGTTTGCTGGCTGGAGTACAGTCTAGTGGACTGGGGACATTTGGTGGTTGTACCTTCACCTATTCCTGCTGCCCCTTTCTGTCTGTCTTCTCTTTCCGGGCCTCTCCATGCCTGTGCTGGAATGCTCGATGGTGCCTTGCGGGTCCTTGAGGCTCTGCTTATTAATACATCATTTCTATGTGCGATCCACCAGATTGATGTCAATGGGCTGATCTACGTTCACTGTCTTCTGCCTGTTCATCTCCGCTGCGCAGCCCTCTCGGTGCGTTGACTTGTAGCCAGCGCACAAGCCGGTATCCTAAATGCCTGTGAATGTGTCTTTATTTGGAAATAGGGTCTTTGGAGATATAATCAATTAAGATGGAGTCACCCCGTATTAGGGTGGCCTCGAATGCAGCTGCTGTAGTTCTTACTGGAACAGGGAGATCTGGAGACAGACGCAGAGGGAAGAGGACCACGTGATGGCAGACCATTGCCGTGGCAAACCAGGGGAAGCCGAGGGTGTGCACAGCCGCCAGGAGCTGGGGAGGGGCAAAAAGGGCAGTTCCTAGAGCCTTCAGGGAGAGGGAGAGCCTGGCCCAGCCGACACCCTGACTTTGAACGTCTCTCCTGAAGAACTGTGAACTGTGAGCAAGTTCGCTTTCTGTTGTTTTAAGCCTCCCAGGCTTAGACATTTCTTAGAAGCCCTGCAGGTCAGTTTTCAGTTGTTTTGCTTTTCAACTCCAAAAGTTTCATTGGGTTCTTTTATTTATATCTTTACTGCTATTTTCTATTTGGTGAAAACATAATCCGCATACCTTTCTTTTTTAGATCTTTGGACAGTTACCTTCAGATCTTTGAAGATATTTGCAATATGCAATATAGTCTTTGTCTACTATGTTGCTCTCTGGACTCCCTCGGGGATGCCATCTACTGGCTGCTATTTTCCTATGTATCAACCTATGTTAGGAGGTCCCAAGGGCACCCCCAGGCTCAGCCATTCTCTAGAGAAACCCCCTGGACTCAGCAGATAGTCATAGACGTGGCTTTGACTTATTACAGTTAAAGCATACTAAGCCAAATAAACAAAGGGAAAAGGTACCAGGGGTAAAGTCCAGAGGAAGGTAGGCAGAGCTTCCCAGGATCCTGCACAGATGAGCCCCATAGACACACTAAGTCTGTCCAGCATGAGCTGTGAGCACATGTGTAAAATGCACTACAGCCTGCGTGCCCCAGCTTGAAGCGGGGGGGGGGGCTGGTTATTTGGGGCCCTTCCCCTCCCACCACCACATGCCTAAATTCCAGTGGGCTAGAAGGAAAAAGCCAGGTGACCCCCTGGAGGGGCCAGCAGTCTGCTGGAGTCCCAACTGGCTCAGAACCCAGAAGGTTCCAAACCAACTGCCCACCTGACAGTTGCATAAATAATCAGCTGGGCCTTAACTGACCACGCCCGGTGCTGAGCAGATGAGACTGGTGAACCGGGGAGCAGGGCTGCTGGGCTGCTGCCTGGAGGGTCAGGAAAAGCGCCAGCCCCTGTGTCTGTGATGACAGACCTGACCCACCGACTGGGCGGCCGGGACGGAGGGCTGGCTGAGAGCGGGCAGCGGCGTCTTCCTGCTCAGGACCCTCCTCGCCAGCCCCAGTCCCCGCCATGCCAGCCGTGGTCAGTGCCGGGCGTCCACTGCAGGCTCCCTTGCAGCGCCTCGGTGGGCACCGAGGGAGGAGTTCAAAGCTGACCCCTGGCGCTTGGCCAGATGCCCATTTCGATGCTGCAGAGCCTCTGCTGGGCACGGCCAGTGTGTGTCCTGGACCCGGGCCCTTTGCCCAGTGTGTTCTGAGTTGAACATCTTCTGATCTCTCGTCTCCCCTTGAGCCACGGTCCTGGGAAGCACATTAAAACCAGAGCTGGCTGCACGCGCTGGTGGCAGGCGGCCCTGGAAGTATCAGTCTCTTCCAGGTCCCACTTCTCTTGTTCCCAGCTGCCTGGGAGCCAGCTGAATCAAAGTCCTAGGAAGAGGGTCCTCTGGGTGTGGTGCGAACATAAAGTGCCCGGGGGCTGTCCGTGGGCACGGCCCCCCTGAGAGGAGGCAGGACAGTGGCCGGGAGCCTGGGGCCGGGCCGGGGCCTGGGCGCGGGTCCCACTTAGAAGCTGTCGCGGGAGCCTGGGAAAAGACTTTACCCCTCGTCCTTGGTTCTCTGTTCTGTGACGTGGAAATGCTCACAGGGCCTGCTTATTAGTCTGAAAGCCTAACATAAGCAAATACCGATAAAACCTGAAGGAAAAAGACTGGTGCGGTGTTCAGTATTGAACGCGTGGAGGGGTAGCGGTCGCAGGGCGCTGGTTGCCTCTAGCGAGGAAACTCGGGCAGCGAGGAGCCCTGGAGGATGGGAGGAGGTGGCTCTCCAGCCCTCCCGGGAGCAGCTTACAGTGATGGACGGGGTGGGCCCGGGACAGGAGATGGAGTTGGTTCCTGGGGACAGAGAGCCCTGAAGCCGAGTCCCTAGCTCCTGCTCTGGACTCCTGAGCCAAGGACTTCCCTTCATTTCCTAAATTTCCTCACCCCAAGGTTCCAGGAAGGGGTGGGTGCTCTGCGGAAGGTACCGGAGTGAAGAGAAGGGCGCTTTGCTGGCCAGCCTTTCAGCTTTTTAGCAAACTCTTCTGTGCCATTTTCCTGGAAGGAAACTCCCTGAAGGACCCGGATGGCCCTCAGGGTCTCTCCTCACCCAGCTTGTATATCGGATAACCTAGGCTCAACCAGGTTCATTAGTGACCACCACCGCTTGGCTACCTCGCGTCTCCGAACCCAGACCTATCCAATGGAGCTACCTTATAGAGTTAGCTCGGGTTCAACTCAGCAGCCCTGGATGGACTGTTAATGGGGCGCGGTGGCCCTCTGGGTTTGGTGAGGAAACTGGCCTGTCCCCACGCCGGCTGACCACTGAGCGGAGCAGCTGTCTGGGCAGCGGCCCGAGGCCTGGCTGAGAGCAGGTAGCAGCCACATCTGCTCTGAGCACACACTCCCCTCTCAGACCCTTCTGCACTGGAGCTCAGCTGCACACACTCCCCTCCGGCCTGGACCTGCTGCCAGGCCAGGACCAGAGGCCCCCTCAGAGAGATTCCTAAATACCCAGTGCCCGAGACGCCAGCCCAGGCCCTCCCTGAGCAGCGCCCAGGCCCTGCTTCTCACTGTCCCCAAGTGTCCACTCCTCTGGCACAGTGGCACTGTCCCTCCTCCCCACTGTCCCAGCAGCAGCCACCCAGCAGGGATCCTCTGACCTCCTCAAGCCCTGGGACATCCCACCCAGGAATCCTAGTTTCCAATAATCTCTGCATCTAGATCACTAATGGCTGGAGCGGGCTTCTGACAAACCCCTTCAGAAGTGTGCGCGCCACAGTCCCCTTTGCCATCACGTCTATTGTGAGGCGGCACAGGAGCCTCCGGGTGTAAGGAAGAGGGTGGCGGTGTGCCCTCCCCCTCCACACCTGCGCGCTGGAGCAGCGTGTAAGAGATCGGCATTGCTGAGACCTGAAGTTTTGGGTGGAATTCAGAGGCCGCTCCCCGGACTCGAAGTTTGCTTTGCAGAAACACTTTGTTTATATTTCTGGCATGTCTGCTCCTGTTTAGTTTATATGTTGCACAGTGAGTGGGCAGGTATGAAGCCAGATGAATTATGGTGCCTCATAAATCTAAACACGTCACTAGCCCACCCCCCAGCTCAGCATCCCTCGCTGGCTCTGCCTCCCCACAAGCCTAGGTAGGACCACAGTGGTAATACCCATGCCTAATTCATCGGGTTTCAAGAGTGAAATCCTGCCTCCGTGTATCCTCTGACAGGCACAATTATTATACATAACCAGCAGATGAGCTTGGCACGCCCTCCCAGGTGGAGGGGGCAGCAGGGATTCCAGTAGGGGCACAGAGCTTTCTGCTAGGAAGTCTGAGGCAGGGCAAGACGTCGAGAGAAAGTCCTCGAAGCGCTTGGGACATAGAGTGAAACAGAATGGCCACCCAGGGGCTGTGCCTTTAAAGTTTCGCCGATGTCTGTTTTCCCCCACAGGCGGCCTGCTTTTTTGTTTTATAGAAACAGATGTTTAAAGTGAAACCACAATATAAAATGCCCGTCATAGAATCTATTTAGGAAGCTGATGCTAAAAGAGTCTGTGTGCAATTCTAAAGGACCTGTCACTAGTCTAGACTAAGGAGAGGAAGAATGCCCCTTGACCTCACGCCCTGGATTCCAGCCACACTTTACTCGAGAACACACATACATGTACAAAACCCAACCCTACATCTGTACATTCCAAAAATTTGCAATTTTTCATTTGAGAGAGGGCAAGCCAAGGTGCCTCCTGGCCTTTGCCCTCCTGTCTGATGCCAGCTTTCCCATTACTCAGGAAGCACCAGCTCCTCTGAGCCCAGCACCTCAGCTCCCCACGGTCTCGAAGGCCAGGGCAGGTGGCTGTAATACAGACCTGGCCCAGGTCGCCCTGGGAGACAGACCAGGAAGAAGATGTTCCCTGAGAGAGAGCAGGACCAGAAAGCTGCTCAGGCCTGAAGGCCATGGGCCGTGGCCTACCAGGACTCAGCCCAGGGGCACCAAGGCCCGGCCCATGTGCTGCTGGCCGTCATGTGCTCTGGAGCGAATGTCCTGAGCATCGAGCTGGATAGGCAGAGGAAAGAAGCCCCCAGCACCACAGGGCGGGAAGGCAGGCCTCACACATCTGGATCCTGATAGCAACAGGCCTGGTGGCATAGACTAACACCCTGACCTTTTCCCCAGCTCTCTGCACGATGTACTCAAGGTTGAGTGAGCCACGGAGGACACGGGCACCCGCCCCCTCCACACTCACATGGTTCTGCAGCCTCTTCAAGCACCCAAGCCCTGCTCCTCCGTCTCACAAGCGGACCTTCCCGGAAGGCTTTCTTTTTCCTACAAATCGTTTTTCTCTTTACCACCATCAAACCTTACATCTGCCTTTCAATTCAAACAAAACCATCCTGCCGTGGCAATGAAAAGTACATGCTAGGTCTCAACGTCTTCCAGTATGAAAAAGATTCGGAGAGCATGTCTGTTTGAAATGTAATGAACCCAACTGTATTTCTTTTATTTTTACCACAATGCGAAAATAAAAGGAGGGCAAGTGGCATGTAAGACGACACCGCTCACCATTTCTCAAGTTAGCGTTGCCTTGAATTTCCTTCCATTTTTTTTTTTTTTTGGTGTGTGTGCGCTTTGTCTGTTTTTTATGTACATACGAAGAGCCTCTAGAACCTCAGCTTGAGATTCAGTGTCAGGCTGTCATCCGGTCCCCACAGGGCTCTGAGGGTGAGAGCCCCTGGGCCCGGGCAGATGGCAGCTGGTGGGGTCTCCTCCTGGATGCCAGGACCGGCCTCGTGCCCGTGGGGCTGCCAAGTTGGGCTGAGCGGGGCTGCCCCGACTGCAGAGAAGAGAGCTGAGGGTGCCTCTCTCCACCCCATGCTGCTGCAGGAGGCCTGAAGAGAGGGGTTCCTGTCAAGGCCATGACACAGGGCTCCCCATACACGGTGTTAAAGGAGACTGGCTCTAAATTGCCTCTTGACTTTAAGAAGCTCAGTAGTCTAGGGTTGGGCCCCGCAGAACAAGACTTTGGACAGAGCTGGGGACCCTCTGCACAAGGCAGGCAGTGTCAGCCACCGCAGCCCTCAGAGTCTTGCAAGCCTGCAGGGGTCCTACCCTCCAAACTAGGGAGCCATTGAACAGTGACCCTAGATGAATGGATGTCCATTTCTTCCTCCCCTTGCCTGCGTGACATTCTATTTCCCTGTCAGCCTACACCAGTCATCTTATGCTCCCGGGTAGAAACTGGGATAGCGTATTAAAGACAAGACTCCCTCCACGCCAAGCCAGGCGCAGACCCTTCCTACTGTGGGAGCACTTGCCCCAGGCCCGGGCTGGGCCAGGCCCCTGGGGTAATGACAGCCAAGCCCCGTACCCAGTGGCTGTTGTATGCCTAGGCAACCTTAGGGGCTGGGAAATGGCCTCATGGGGCAACCCCATACACTTCCTGAACCTTCAGAGATGAACACAAGTTGCAAGGTAATAGGACTTGTCCATATCCCCTGAGTCTGCAAGTTAGGCAAGGAGTTGGCGCCACATGCATACACGAGGCCCGCCAGGGTTTGCATCCAGGGAAGGACGGCCCTGGAAGGCCTGAGGACGGGACAGATGCAGCCGCGGCTGGAGTGCGGGGACACAGCAGGGCTGTCTGGCTGGGGCAGCAGCATCCTGGTCGCCCGCCTGGCTCTGTCCTGGACCTGCTCCATCCTGGAGGATGAAACCCCGGGGCCTGTTCAGGTGGTTCAGCAGGCCCAGCAGCCCCTTCCCACAGGTCCCTGATTCCTGCTGTCCACAGAGGGGCTCAAGGGGCAGCTGAACACGGCCCCTTTTTGTCTGCTGGGGCAAAGGCGGGAGGGAGCTGGCCTCCTAGGAAAAGCCATCTTTAAATACCTGAGCAAGAAGAGACAGCAGTGTTGAGTTTTTAGGCGCAATAAAAAAGGCGAGAGAGACCGGTGCGCCACAAAGAAAAGAATTTTACAACAGTCTTCTCTGAGGGTAGGAGCCGTACTGCTCCTGGAGACCTCCGAGCTCCTTCGACGCTGGAAGGGAAATGCCCTTCCCTTTAAAGTTTCCGTCTTGTGGGTGGGGTTACGCGTGGAAACTCCGCCCCTCTCGCGATATGGCCTGTCTCACGATATCGCCCAGCAAAGTCTCCTCCTTTCCTAAGGTCCCACCCCACAGGACCCAACCTGTCAAGCAGCAAGCCCAGCAACCCGGCCCAGAGCTGCAGGGCCTCTTGCTAGCGCCGTTGGAGTGGGAGAAGGAATCAGACCTTTGCACACACTTGGTTTTTCTTTCTGATTTCGTACTCCACTTCCTCGGGCTCTGGAGAGGTGGGTGCAGCTGACGGCCCCAGCCTCGCTCCCCCCTGGGCGTCGTTGTCTACTTGGGTCATCTTCTTCCCTTCAGGGGTCCATCTTTAGAAACACAGACAGGGGGGTCCATCTTTAGAAACACAGACAGGACTCGTGAGTTATGGGGCAGGGGAGCTCCTATTCTGCCCCGCATCCACTGGGGGCTCTGGGGTCCACCAACTGCTCCTCCCTGGGTGACAAGACCTTCAATGGGACATTGCAAACAACTGCAAGCCTTCAAAATGAGGGAGAGGAGTCCAAGGACTCGCCTTTCAATTCTCACAACCCCATTTTCATTGTACCTGCCATATAGTATGCAACTCTGATCTCATCAGCATGAAATTCCAGCTCTGATGGACGCCATTTGTATTCGATGAGTTCAGTGTACAGACCCGGTCTGCACCAGGTTGGGGTCAGAGGCCCAAGAGAGTGTCTTGAGAATGTCCCTCTGCACTGTCGGAGGAAGGAACCAGTGGTTACCTCTATGGGCCCTTGAAATGAGGCCAGTGTGACCAAGGAATTGGGGGGCTGGTTTTCTTTAGGTTAATTGAACTCACTGGTCCATGAAATGAATTAGTTACAAATGGGCAGTGGAGTTGCCACACTGGGTTAGACAGGCCTAGAGTCTAAAGATGAGGAAGACATGACCTCTGTTGCCAGGTGTTCCCTCGCAGACGTTTGCGGGTCTAACCCGACTGCTCATTTATAGATGTTCCCTGGGCTCACGCGCAGGGCCAGGCACTCTGCGAGGCCCAGCGGACACAGAAAGGAGACCAACATTCAGGCCCAGAGAGAGGAGAGAAGCAGGGTTTGGCAAATCCTGCCTAATACTAATGGAGCAGCGAGAGGTGGGGGGCACAGCGCTTCCCTCGGGAGCCCGTCCTCCTGGGTCCCGCCCTGAGTCAGAGCCTGCTCAGGTGCCTGGCTCAGTGTGGCCCCAACAGGCAGGACCAGGGGAGGCGGGAAGCTCCCCACACTGAGGGTGCTCATCAGGTGCTCACGGGGACTAAGACAGGCTGTCCAGGGCTGAGCTCGGAATGTGGAGAGACAGGAATGAAACGCCCAGGGAGGAAATCATTTTTTGCCTTGATAATATTAGCCTTGTTGTTCCTGGCCAGGGAGTGTTGAAGCCAAGCAGCCCACACTCTCTGGGTGTGATGAACACGTTGACGATTGACTTGAGAGTCACTGGAAGCCAAAAAGTCAAAACTGAAATGAAAACTTATTAAGAGAGATTATGGGTGGTGAGTGCGGTGGACAGGAGGGATGCTTCAGGCCCTCTCGGTCCTCAGGTGGCAAAATTGAGTACCCTGTCTGTTACCCCCTGGGTGCAGTTGACCTCAGGCCACAAAGCCTTAAACTCAAAATAAAATGTAAATATATAGGTGTCCATCCCTGGAGCCACTGAGCGGTGCTACTGACCACACCCGTCATCTGGGCTGGAGACTCTCTAGCAGGCGGGTCTGGCCTGTGTCGCCATGCACACAAACCAGGGCTTTCCAGCTCAGGATCTGGAGAGACAGACCCACGAGGACTTGACTCTGTTACGGGGCAAACACACGAGGCTCCTGGGAAGGGAATGAGGAGAGGGGTTCTGCTTACTCCAGGAAGGGCAGGAAATGGTCCAAGAGCCTCTGTCCACTGTCACGAGGACCAGCCAGTAGAAATGGACAAACAGCAGCTCCAATGCCCCACCTGTGTGGGCTCAGCTGCCAGGAGTTCGAGGGAATGGGATCCTGTGGCCCTAGACTCCAGCCCGTCCAGGGATCACGAAGCTGGGCTAGACTGTGGTTCACAATAAAATGGGGCTCCCATGAGGTTCGCCTGGGAGTGGGTGTTCCCTCAGGCGGCATTCACCACTCCACCCCAAAGGCGTGGGTCCCGACCCGGAGAGGGATGGCAGAGTGGATGGCCCAGCGGACCTGTGTCCAGCAGAGCCAGGACAGCTGGTGAAGGGGCCCTAAAGCCAGGCCCCTGCTCACTGTGCCCACCCACGAAGCAGGACGCCGGGGCTGGACGCCCGTGGACTTGCTCCTGGAGGCAGCCTTGCTCGGTGGGGCTTGCCCTCAACAGAAATAGGGGGTTTATGCATGGTGGGGCCACCAGGATGGGACTGAATGTAGAGACCCTTGCTTCCAAACTCTGGACTCTTATTGTTTTTAGCTCTGAGTGGGGGCCCCTGATGAGGAGAGCTGTAGAAGCTCAGGCCCCAGTGTCTCCTAAGGAGTATGTAGTGCCCCAAACCCTCTCCTTCTGAGGATACGGACGGTGACTCAAAGGCAGTGTGAGGTCCGCTGCCCACGTGCTCCCTCCGAAGCCCATTGGTTTTGCTGGAATGCCAGCCTCGAGGGGGCCGGCTTCAGCTGGCACATGTCAGGCACTGATGCCAACTGTGTGGTCAAATATGGGTGGATTCCTGGCATATGGGCGGGTCCCAGCCTCAGAGGCCCAAGTTTTGGATGAATCAGGGGGATGTCCAGCTGGGGTGGCAGCAAAGGCCAACGGGGCATTGGCACAGGTGTCCAAGGTGGGATTCGTGGGAACAGAGCCCTCGTGCACTGCCAGGTCCCACAGGAGAGTCAGGCGTGGGGAGGGAGGTCAGCTGGCGTAGTAGGGGATGTCTTGCCCCCCAGGGATCCAGGGAGATGGGTCATTTGGGGGGTCCCACCAGGGGCCCCTTGTTTGGGCTGGATGGTGGCTCCAGCGCTGATGGGATGTTTTAAACCTGCTGTGAGGAGGTAGATTCTGAAGCCCTGCAGGCTGGAGGCTGTGCTGATACTGGGGGGATCAGGGCCTTTCAGTGGGAAGGTTCCCACTGGAGCCTGTGGGGATGCGGAGGAGAGGCTGGGAAGGGGAGTGGTGCCGGTGGGAAAGTCCTCAGAATGAGATATTGGCCGTGGAAACCAGCTGAGGGGCTGGAACCGAGGATGCAGCCAGCAGGTGGCAGGCTGGGGAAGAGTGGGGTGCTAGGGTCCGCAGAGGGAGGGGGCTCTGGGAGCAGACAGGAAAGTCCATACACATCAGAAATGGGACTCCACGGAGGATGCGGAACTGGCTGGTGCTGCAGCCCCGGCTGGGTCCTAGGATGCAGAAGGCTCCTCCCACTTCAGAGTTAGCCCCAGGTGGCTTTAGACATGGGGGGGGGTTAGGGGGCTGCCTGCTGCAGCTGGAGGAGCAGGCTGCACAGGAGTGGGTCCTAGGATGCCTTGGATGGGAGCAGACTCAGCAAGGCACATGAGCCTCAGCGGGGAGTGTGAAGGAGGCCTGGAAGGGGCTCTGAGGAGGAGCAGGGAGACAGGGAAGTGGCACTTCCTGCCAGACAGGGGGGCCCAGAGACACTGCTGGGGATTCCAGGAGCATCCCTGCTGGGCATTGCTTCCAGGCACTGGGACAGTGGGAGGAGGAGCAGTCCCTGAGGCCGGCAGGGGAGACGGGAGACGGCAGGAAGGCCTCTGGCGCTGCAGTCCCGAAGTGCTGTTGATGTGCTGGAAGGTCGTCTCCTCCTCCTGATTCAGGTCTTGTGCAGTGATATGGACCCAGCTCTGGAGGTGGAGGTGGTAGCAGCCTCAGGTGGCCCCTCCCCAGCCTGGTAGCCCAGGAATCTCGCTTTCTGGGCGCCTTGAACTGTTGGGTGCTGCGGTGTGTCTGCCTCATTTGTGCACTGCCTCCCGTGGGAAACCTCGGATGCCGCAGAGGGAGCCTGGGATCCCTCTCCCTCGCTTTCCTGGCCCTTCAGGGCAGCCCGAGGGGTAAGGCTGGCCCCTCTTCTGCAGTGGAGGACTCCTCGAATCCCTCAACCGGGGAAGGATAAGGCTGCTCACAACAGCATTTTATCACAGGCAGGAGCGCATGCGGCCTGGATTTTCCTGTTGCATCTGGCTTCAGAACTCTCAGCATGGAGGTGTCTCAGCAGAGCCCTAGACCTGGCTGGCCACACAGGGACAGGGGTCTCTCCGGACCACCAGGGACATAAAAGTTGACTATGCATCTCTGGTGCCTCCTGGAGACTTCCTCCCAGGACAGACCGGCTTCTCCATAACTCTGGGGTCAGCTGGGCATGGTGGCCAGCCACGCTTGTAATCCCTGCGCTTGGGAGGCTAAGACAGGAGGATCGCACGGGTTCGAAGCCAGCCTCAGCTACTTAGGCTTTCAGCAACTTAGTGAGACCCTGTTTCCAAATAAAATATAAAATAGGTCTGGGAGTATAGCCCAGAGGTAGAAAGCCTCTGGGTTTCACCCCCAGGACCACCAAAAACAAAACAAAAAAAAAACAAAAAAAACCACATAACTCTGGGGTCTTCTTCCTGCTGCTCTCTCCCCAGGCTCTGAAAGAGCCTCCCTCACAGGGATGCTGGGCCCACAGGGGTGTTGCCTGCTACCAAGGCTGCTCCATCCAGAGATGGAGTTGATTTCCTCAGCATGCTGGCTGACCTGCAGGGCATCTTGAAGTTGCTAGCAGATAGCTTCAGCCCCTCTTCCCCTCAAAACCCCAGAAAGGGGCATGGGGTCTACAGGATCCTGGAAACCAGTAGTCTGGAGACGCTTTGGGCAAAGTTCCCCTGCAAAGTAACTGGACATTTGTAGCATGGCCTTCAAGTTGGTCCCCGGCCAGGAGCAGCTGCACAACCCCGGCAGCCGAGGGGACTGGGTGGGCACACCAGATCCCTGAGTGGGACCCAGGCAGCTGAGTCCCCTAGAGAGGCCTTGCCCCCTAGGGCCATGGGCAAGGGCGAGGGGCAAGGCTTTCCGGGGTTAACACCTTTGCGAGCAGTTGGGGAAGGCCAGACTGTCAAACTGGAGTAATACCCTCGGGGCTTCTCCTCTTGTGGCCATCTGGGCAGAAAGGAAGTGCCCGCTGTCCGCCTTCGGACTCTGTGAGCAAAGATTGGGCACCTGCACCCATAGCACGACAGGCAGGAGGGGCCGGCTGGCACCGTGGCTGCAGATCTGCCCCCTGGACCCCTGAAGCAGCACAGCTCCTAATGAAGGCTGATGCGATCCGCTCGGGGGCGCTGTCAGGCATGATTCAGGACCCAGAGCTCCTGGCTCAGGTCTGCAGAACGCGGCGGCTTTGGGATCAGGCGGGGTGTACTCCTGCCCCTACCCTGGGGGCACTGGACGGCAAAGTCCCCGAGAAGAGAAGCCCAGGTGCCACTGGAGCCTGTTAGGCTGGCAGAGGTGTGGAGTGGGGCAGGCAGGCAGGGGTGTCTTTGCCCTCCGACCCTGCTGTCTCATGCCTAGGCATTTAACTGACAGACATGAAATGTTGGCTTCTCAGCATATCCTGTATGGAGATTTTTTTTTCTTTTTTAGCTGCTTTATTTTTGATCTCCTGGATACAGGATTACTGCTGTCAGCCAGGTTTTCTCTAGTGAGTTTGTCGTTGTCTTCAAGTTGTTGTTCTGGGGATAAATAAACACAGCTTTTTAGCAGATGCCCCTGGGAGGGAACAAGGGAACTTTATTTTTTTATTTTATACCCTCTAAACTATAGACAATTAAAACATAGTTTTAACATAAGGTCTTTCCCCTCCCCCTCCCAGGCTTCCCCCGACTCCCTCAAGACTCCAGAGTGCCACGTGGCTCGAGCGCCAGCCCTCTACTAGGCGTGCGCCGACTGTGTGGCAACGCTGGGCGCACCTGCTCTTGTTTTTCAATACATTTCACTTATTGTTCTTTCCTGTTTCCATCTCCACTTAGACAGGAGAATCATCTAGTCACACATACCCTGGGGTTTCTCTGGCCTCCTGGGTTTAAAGTCACACTCTGCCGTCACCACCCCACCCCTGTGCCTCCATCCTGAGGTGTCCCAGGTCACGGCGGTGATGCTCAGCTGGACCACGGGTCCTCCCCGCTGCTGCCCGGGCCTGCCCTGCTCAGCCACTGCTCATGGGTCCATGCTGTCCTTGGCAGGGGAGATCCTTGCCTGGTCTGGGCCCCCTCCCCCGCCGGATAGGACAGGGTGATGCAGGGAGGGGCCCTGTTAGGAGACAGGGCCAACCTGTGTCACTCTTGGGTTTGCATTTAAGGCCCTCTGCCAGCTCAACCCCTGGTCTGCTCACTTGAGCTATCAGGCCGGGTGCCGGAGTGTTTCCACCCCTCGGCAGGACTGGCTATATACTTCCAGAGGCTGATCGGGTTTGAGTGGGTCCCCCTGATCCTCAATACAACTGGGTTGAGAAATGGGATGTTTCAGAGACAACACACTCCAGAGGCTCGGCAGTCATGATGGATGGATGCCGTTCCCGTGGGCGTGGGCTCTTCAGGGCCGGGTGGGATTGTTGAAAAGGCAGGTTCAGCCGTGGCACTCTCTCTGGCCTGCTTGCCTTGTGGGCCTCTCCAGGTGCCAGGCCCCTAGGGATTGCTCTTCTCTCAGCCTCTAGAACGAAGACATTTATTTTCTTTGCTAATCACCCTGCCTATGCTATCCTGTTATAGTAGCAAAAGGCAAAGGGAGCCAGGGCAAAAAGAAAATTCAGAATCTCTTACACAAAAAAAGCAAGGAGGAAAAGTATGGTTATAGGTACTCAGCTGTGAGCCTTCTCCTGTAAGATATTATTTTATGTACAGAGCATAACACCTGTGATAAATATAAATTAACCCATTACAAATAGGTTGGTGTCATCCTCTGGAGAATATCCCCCGATGAGTATATCTTGACGCATCACACGCCGTCTTGGCTTTTGTAGATTTGTTAATTATGCCATGAATATGTGGCGTTGAAATTCGCATCCGTCACTCCTAGCAACTGCAAGATGACAAAGAATCTTTGTGACTCTGAAGAGGATCCTTCTGCTGCTTCCACCTCGACTGGAGCTGTAAAGGGGGGGCTTTCCTTGGTGAGAAGGCTGGAGGAATTAAGGGGTATTTGAAAATGCAACTTCTGTTAGACCTATAGTTAATGATACTTGTGGAATAATTTTTCTCGATTTAACTCTTTGAACAACAACAAAAACCCATGAAAGGTTAGCTTTAAGAGTAATTTTTTCACCTTTGCTGAGATAAGGTTGGCAAAAAAATTATATTTTTTGAATAAAACTGCCAACACCCAAGTCATTGTGGAAGACCTCGGGCAATTTTGCCTCATGGTCCCTTCCAGACAGATATGGAGAAGTTGGTCCACAAAATCCCTAGAAAGACATTGACACTAGACAGAGGAGCGCTAAAGGGGCAGTTTCTGTGTCAGTGAAGACAAAGGAGGGGTGTAGGAGAGATTGTGGTGGGGTCACCAGGGGCGCTGCTTTTTATTTAATGATGTTCTACCTCTGATGAGGGTGTTTACTAATGGCAGTACTTTGTTTTACATAAAAGGTTTTTAAAACCGCCACAATAATTAGTTTAAGCAAAATAGAGATCAAGCCCATGTGCTCAGTAGACTCTAACTCTGGACAGTGAAACACCAACCCCAGCATTTGCACATGGGGAGGGCAAGCAGCCAGGCGGCCCCTGCGCTGTGGGCTCGTGTCTGACTGCAGCTTCCGGCCCCTGCAAGCTCCAGCCCCTCTGGGCCCCGGACACCAGCTCCCTGTCCCCGCCGGTGTCAGCCCAGGAATCTGGAACACAGACCCAGGTGTAGGTCACTGGGAAAACAGATGGGAAAGAGTCACCACTTCCTGGGTGCCGGGGCCAGCCGGCAAAAGTACGGGTTCCGAAGAGAGGCGTGAGGGTGAAAGATTTCAATTCTAAGATTTTGATTCAAAGAATATTTAATTCTAACATGGAAGGATCGCCAGTCCACTCCCGGGTCGATATCTCTACTGGCTGATCCCGGGTTTATCTCTCTCATCCTATTTTTACAGTTACAGGTCAATCATTCCCTCGTGCCGTCACCACCTGTGCGCGTAACGGTCGGGTCAATCTCTCGTGCCATCACCACCTGTGCACACAACGGTCAGGTCAATCAACCCCTCGTGCCGTCACCACCTGTGCGCGTAACGGTCGGGTCAATCAACCCCTCGTGCCGTTACCACCTGTGCGCGTAATGGTCGGGTCAATCAACCCCTCGTGCCGTCACCACCTGTGCGCACAACGGTCGGGTCAATCAACCCCTCGTGCCGTCACCACCTGTGCGCGTAATGGTCGGGTCAATCAACCCCTCGTGCCGTCACCACCTGTGCGCGTAATGGTCGGGTCAATCAACCCCTCGTGCCGTCACCACCTGTGCGCGTAATGGTCGGGTCAATCAACCCCTCGTGCCGTCACCACCTGTGCGCACAACGGTCGGGTCAATCAATCCCTCGTGCCGTCACCACCTGTGCGCGTAATGGTCGGGTCAATCAACCCCTCGTGCCGTCACCACCTGTGCGCACAACAGGTCAATCAACCCCTCGTGCCGTCACCACCTGTACGCACAACAGGTCAATCAACCCCTCGTGCCGTCACCACCTGTGCGCACAACGGTCGGGTCAATCAACCCCTCGTGCCGTCACCACCTGTGCGCACAACGGTCGGGTCAATCAACCCCTCGTGCCGTCACCACCTGTGCGCACAACAGGTCAATCAACCCCTCGTGCCGTCACCACCTGTGCGCACAACGGTCGGGTCAATCAACCCCTCGTGCCGTCACCACCTGTGCGCACAACGGTCGGGTCAATCAACCCCTCGTGCCGTCACCACCTGTGCGCACAACGGTCGGGTCAATCAACCCCTCGTGCCGTCACCACCTGTGCGCACAACGGTCAGGTCAATCAACCCCTCGTGCCGTCACCACCTGTGCGCACAACGGTCGGGTCAATCAACCCCTCGTGCCGTCACCACCTGTGCGCACAACAGGTCAATCAACCCCTCGTGCCGTCACCACCCGAGCTTCTCTCAGACCTTGAACTTTCCATGATCCCAAACCTTACTGACTCTGGGCAAAGGACAGTCAGAAGTATTCTTTTAGGGGAAACCCTTAATGGCTCCCCGCACCTGGGGAGAGTGTACAAGACCAGAAGGCTGCCCGGGCCTGGAAGGTGACTGTGGGCCATGACCTCCCTGGGCTCAGGTCAGGTGCACTGAGCCCTGCCTGCTGCCCACTGCTGAGGCTCTTGTCTTTAGCAGAGCATGTCTGCCTATGAATGTCCTCCAGGAGCCAGTCCATTCGGGCATTCATCTGTTGAGCCTTCAGGGGCTATGGTCCTGGACGTTAAAACGGGGGCAGAGGAAAGGGATCTTTAGTGCCCAGGGGTGAAAAGGCCAGGTCTCAACATCTGGGACTCTGAGGAATGAGAGGTGAGATGTGGAAGGTGGGGCCGTGTCCCTGCCCCTCCAGCCTACCCTCAGGGATCCATCCTGAGATCCCACATGTGGACAGCTTCCTGGAGCACATGTGTACACAGGTGTCTTTGAGGTCAATCTCTGGCCACAGAGAGAGGGAAAAAGTCATAATTCTGGTGGGACATGGTGACAGAGGATGTTTTCTTTTTTAAATGGGATGAAAACACATTTATGTTTTCATTTACAAAATTGGAAAATAAGAGAATTCATAAGTAATGTTTACTCCTGCTCTGGCCAATGTACTGTTACAATGACATTGTATGTATTTCAGGTTTTTGTGCTCAAATAGGTACAAAAAATACATATGTCAAAAAATTCCATAGAACCCCAGCTTAAGAAGTGCTAAGAGGTGTACCTCTATAAGGACTCCACCAAAGCGGAGGGCCCCAGGGTTGGAGCTACTTGCTCCCAGCCAAGTGTGCGTGGTGCAGTGTCCTCCAGGCTGTGCCAAGGCCTCTTAACAGCCCACAGTGTGCACAGCTGGCCAGATGCTATGAACCCTGCTGGCATGAGGAAGAGCCGGCCCTGCCTCTGTCCTCTTCAACCCTCACCCAGAAGACCTGGAAAGGGAGAGTCAAGCCCAACCCACAGTGTCACCCCACGTCCACTGAGCAGCTGTGTGCTTCCCATTTTCCTGGAGGAAATTAGGGGGGCAGGATCGGGTCCTGCAGGGCTGGGACTCTGACCCACTCCAAGGCCATTTTGTACAAAGAACACTGAGCCGCACCCAATAGGTGAGCACATGGTGGGCCCACAAGTACGTACAGCTATTCTCTTTAAGACAGCCAGGGAGGACTTGGTCTAGCACCTGAGGGGCTTCCATGGACAGGGCCTCTACTCCCTGAAGTTATGTCCTGAGGGCAGGGTGGCCCTCACTTGCCTCCACTGACTTTAACCATGAACTCCCCTCCGCTCCCCTCCTCACACCAAGCTCACATGCAGCAGTGGCCACTGCAGGACTCCCTGGGTTTTTCTGGCTCTCCTAAAGAGCTAAAAAGAAAGTTGGCTGAGGAAGCCCTGGGGACCATGCACACTTTCAACTTCTCTCCCCCACGCTCTCCTCACTCATGGCTCTTAATCCTGTTCTTCATCTCGTTTAACTTTTTTTTTTTTTTATTTTTGCATCCTGGACATGATCTTGGAGTGGGAATGAGACCCACGTTGGGGAGCTGGAGATGCAGGTCCATGGTCAGACTCATTCCCAGGATGCACAAGGCCCTGGTTTCCATCCCCAGCACTGAAAAAAAAAAAAAAAAAAAAAGGGAAGAAAGGAAAAGGAAGGAAGCTGGGAAAGAAAAGGAAAGGAATGGAAAGGGAAGGAAAATTCCTGCTAAGATTTTTTTTTTAACTTGAGTAATCTTACAGATGGATGAAAGAGAGAAACTGTGCAGGTTTCACACCTCCCAGTGGGGGAGAAGCCCTGTTTTGGGTGCGAAGCAGAGTCACACTTTTCTGGGGCCCCCGGAAGCAGGATGGGGCCCAGCTGATCAGGCCCAGACAGCTCCTGCCTGGCCATGCGGGCTGCTCAGTATGATCACACTGTCCAGCCTGGCGTGGAAACCAGGTCGAGGCTAAGGCAGACACTGAGGGCCCTAGAGCCTCACGTATCTGCGGGTGTCCAGGACCTTCAGGAAAAGCAAGGGCAGAGTGATGGTGAAGGTGGGACTCACCCCGCTGCTCCTGGGACTTCACAGCCTGAAGTCAAAGCCTTGTTCTTCCTCGTCCCCGTGCTCCGGTCTCAGGAGCACATGCTCCTCTGCAGGGAGCACTGGCGCCAGGGCCCCTGGGGCTCCTTCCCACCCAAGCCCCACCCACCGCTGGGCTGGGCAGGGTCGCCTGTGTCCAGCTGGTCCTCCAGAGGCACACTGTCTCCACGACTTTCTGGGCGTGACAATGACTTCCCCTCCCTGCCTTCCTTCCCTCGTTCTTCCTGTCTCTGGAAAGGACACATATTTCCTAGATGTCTCTGTTTCAAAGGCTGCCAGCCTCCAAATAAGGAAGTGCCCACATTCCCCCGGGAAGTACTCCCTCTGGTCCTCCCTCCCGTGGCCTCACCTTGCCTGCAGAGACTGTCCTCCCTGTGGGAGTCATCGCTTGTGCTGGTAATCCCAGCTGCAGAGACACAGTTTTCTGAGGGAGAGTCTCACCCATTTTCTGCTCTCCAGTCGAGGTCAGGGTGGGCGCCACGGATGTGGTTTTCCACTGAGGGTCCACGTGCTGGAGGGTAGGGCCTCACTGTGGCAGTGTTGACCGGTGCTGAAACCTTTGGGAGGTGGGGGCTGGTGGACAGTGTCTGGGTCATTGATGGCCAACCGTCTGAAGGATGAATGCACTTGTCACACACTTGTTAGCTCCCTGAGGACTGATGTGTTATCATTCGAGCAAAGCAGCCGCTGAGTCCCTCTGGCTTCCCGTCTCCATGGGGAGCCCTTGCTCTCGCACCCACTATGATGTCACCCATCAGGCTGTGGTGCAGCCGAGCGAGCCTTCAACACAGCCAAGCGGAGGTCAGCACCACGCTCTTGAGTCTCCAGGACTAGGAGCCAACTTCACCTCTCTTTTATAAAGGTCCCAGCCCCAGGCATTTTGTTAAAGCAACAGAAAACAGACTAATACGGTGGGTGACACGCGCTCACCTTCCTCTGTCCTCTGGGTCCTGAGACCTTCCTGGGCTCTGTGGAGTCAGTCTTCTTCAAGCATCAATGGCCAGCCTTCCAGTAAGTGGGAGGAACTGGAATTATCCTGCCACTTCTCGCTCCCACTGTGTGTGGCCGTTCTAATCCCTCAAGTGGGGCGACCTGGCTCATTGTGGGGCAGAGCGCACTGGACAATTAGAGGGACCAGATCCCAGCCTATCAGGATATTCATCAGAAACTTATCAAACAAAGATAGTCTGCCCAGGACTCAGCTGAGGGAGGAGGAGAAGGGATGAGGAGGAGACACTCCCTGCCCTCACAGTGACCAGCCGGGCCCAGCAGCACCTAGCTATGCGTGGACGGGCACAAAGCATTTGAAGGTAACTGTGTGAAGACATATGAGAGACATGGTCAGAGCGATGCTGGGGCCAAGCAAGACAGCAGCAAGGGCCAGGGGACTGTGGCTCGGCCCCGTCGCCATGCTGAGCTCACCTTCCCCTGCACGGGAACCCTGCCCTGCTTCACAACCAGACGTGCAGCTGCCTGGCCCCGGGAGACGCCCTTCAATTGAACTGTGTCTCCGAGTCGGACGGCCCTCAGGAGCAGTGTCTACACAAGGACGATTTCCAGAGAAAAGTAAATCATGAAAACTGGCCTCTGCCCCAGATCCAGTGAGCTCAGGCCTGGGAGTTTCATCTCAGGACCGACTCTGAGGTCCTTCCTCTTGTCTCCGATCTCACCCACAACCGGGAGTGCAGTTAGTGGACCTGGGGCTCCCTGCAAATGGAAGGCCCTGTCCTGAACTCCACGCTCAGGGTGGTGGTGGAAAAAGAATCCTGGGGCCTTTCACAGAAAAGGCTTGTGAATGGGGAGAGAGTCAGGAGTGATATGTCATGGTGAATCAAACACCATAAACAAATAGAGAGGCAGGCCTACTGAGATTCGGTTGGGTAAATAGTTAATGAAGATGCTACTGGCCAAGTACCAGGGACCGAGAAGCATTGTTCCTCTAGATCCCTGTGAACAGCGCCCTTAGTTTTGATGGGCTATTTTTTTTTCATTTTAATTCTTTTCATGCAATGAAATATGCACATATAAAGTTTACAATTTGCCTAATTTGCATATATCACATCATCATTTTCTGGTGGGGATGGCATTTTTGATTGACACCACCGATTCTGGCAACTAGAGGAATAGCTAAAGGAATACACAAAAACACACCCAGGCGCACTCAGAATCACACTACCTGGGAGCACGCGCAGACACAGCTCGCCCCAGTGGCACCAACCCCACACCCAGCTGCTTCCAGGGACTCCAGAGAATGTCCACGGCTCTTTCATCTGGAAAATGAATTTCCACTACCCGCCCCCAATCGTCAGCCACAGCAGGAGGCTGCAGTCAGGACTCTGCACACCAGAGCCAGCAAGGCGGCTCCACCCTTCCCATTACCTAGGCCGCCCATCAGCGAGAAAGGGAGTCCATCCGGAACACAAACCCTCTTCGCTTCCTCTTGTGTCCACCTGAAGTTACAGAAAAGGAGTCCCTGTGAAGAGCAGAACAGGCCGGTGTCCTGTGTGCACAGGTTTATGACCAGCTGGTGAGAGTAGAGACCAGAACACAGCAGACCTACTTCTGCCCAAAATACAAGCTCCCCGTGAGAATATCGGTCTCAAGCCTCCTTTGGATGCCAATTACAAAGTTCTTTTGCAAGGAGGAAAGGATGCTTCTCAGGATGCTCCCATACAGTTTGTAGCTGATGCTGCCATTTTTAAATGCTGTCTTCCATGAGATCTCAGACGCTCCCTTCAAATTCCCCCCGTCAAAGAAACTGCATAGAGCATCTTTATTACACAAGTCCACATTATCATAGTGTAATACAATAGAAAAAGCAAAATCCCCAAAGAGCCACAGTTTGACTTGCAACAAAGTGAATTTACCAGGGCATTTAATGGGTCCTCTGGAGCAGTCCGGTCACGAGGAAGCCACTTCACCAAGAGTTCGTGGGCAGGTAGGAGGACACAGAGTGACCTGTGGCTCATGGTTTGTCATATATGAACTCGGTATGTTCTTGGGGGAGAGCTCTAAGGCAGACAGAGGAGCAGGCGAGAGAGGAGAAGCACAGCCTTTGACTTCCCTGCTCTAGGCAACTGACAATTTGTCAGTCTCCAAGTGGGACGCACTGCAGCGCATGTGACAGAGCCCTTGGTCCTCTCCCTCCTGGATCACTCAGCTCTGCTCTGTCCCCATCCAGGGAATGGAAACAGAAAAGTAACCTTCAGATTTGGCTGTGGTGAGGGTCGAGGGAATTGGTGTATATAAAGTGAGCAGTTGTGTGATTTCACTTACAGAAAATAGACACCGGTGCAGTGCGTGCGAGAGCACATTCTCTGAGGAGGTGTGCACACCCTCGCCAACAATTCCCCAGCACCACTCACGGGCTCACTCACAGATATCTCCCAATCCGCACACACAAACCCACACCGGCAAAGACACACCGCTGCTTCAGGGGCCGCGGTAGGTGGTCACATTCTTTGCTGGATTCTCAGTGGCTTTCACTACATCCCAGGCCTCATTTCCACCAGGAATCTGGAATCAGATGGTGTTCTACACAAAAACAAAGAGAGTCCGGCTTTGCTCAGTGCTTGGGTTTTCGATCAAATGGAGGTGAGTCGAGAATACATTGAGTTTTCTTCTGGTGTGGAGTCCGCCTGCAGGGACAGAAGGGAGGGCACCATGAATTCTAGACCATGCCGAGTCCCGCTGGCACGAAACGCTGCTCCCTGTGGCGACATTAGAAAGCTGGGTAGGAAAGTCATGGGCAGTGGCCCAAAAGACAGCAGTCCACAGAGACTTGTGGAAGACAGGAGCTATGCACGGAAGATTTCTCAAGTCTACTTTGGTCGGCACACACAAAAGAAAGCCCTGCTCTCGAACCTGTTCACTTGGTAACTGGTGTTTCCTACACAAAAGCCATTTTAAATCGGGCATCAGCGGACCATAGACTCACAGGGACATTGCAAATTTTCTGTAATGAACATGGTGAAATCATCGTGGCTGAAGCTGAAACCAAGGAAGTGCGAGTGTAGCTGAGGGGTAGGATGCCCCTAAATTCAAGCCCCAGCACTGCCAAAATAAACGAATGAAGTTGAAACCAAGAAAATATATCTCAACCGAAGAAAGGCAAACTTACCTTCAGAATAGATTGGGCCCCATCCTCTGCCTCATCGCAGGGAACGGCCTCCCTCTGGACCTCCATGCACTCTAGGAGGAACTAGGGCAACTTCCAGTCCCTTGGTGCTGCTGAAGGTGCACGCGGGGAGTTCTCTTGGTGTGGACGTGGGGCCAGGGTAGACGGAAGTGGTTTAATACGAAACAGCAATTCAGATGAAGCTGGGACACAATCTTTAGGGCATGAGAGAAAGAAAAGGAGGGCATTAGGAAAGAAAATGGATGAAACTACAGTGAGAAAAAGCTTAATTCACTATTACTTTGCAGCACTGAGGATGGAACCCAGGGACATTCTACCTCCGGGCTACACTCCCAGCTCTGCTTTTTTTATTTTTATTTTTAAATAGGGTCTCACTGCCGGGCGTGGTGGCGCCTCTTGTAACCCCCGTGCTTGGGAGGCGGAGACAGGAGGATTGCGCTGGTTCCGAGCCAGCCTTGCTGGCTTAAGAGACCCTGTTTCCTCATAAAAAAGTTAAAAAATAGGTCTGGGAGTGTAGCCCGTGGGAGTGTAGCCCGGAGGTAGAAGGGCTTCCAGGAACCCCAGTGCCACCAAAAAATAAATAAATAAATAAATAAATAAATAAATAAAAATAAATAAATAGGGTCTCACTGAGTTGCAAAGGGCCTCACTAAGTAGCTGAGGCTGGCTGCGAACCTGCAACCCTCCCATCTCAGCCTCCCAAGTACTGGGATTACAAGTGTGCACCACCACACCCAGCTCACTATTTTCATGGAACATTTCACCATCCCTTTATGACTATTGGGCAGATTGATATGGAAGGAGATAAGGAGAGATTGGAACTGAATAGCCTGTTAATCTCAACAGGTCCCCGAGGATAAACACCCTGTGACGAGGGCGGCACAGAGCATAGAGCTGCATCTGCCACCCCAGAAAGCCCGGGGGGCCAGGCACCAGGAGGCCTGGCAGTGGGCAGGGAAGGTTCTTCCATGCACATCTCACTGGGAGCATGGCCCTGCTTACACCTGAAGTTGGAATTTTCATTTTCCAGAAGTCTGTAAGAGCCTATCGATACTGGGTCAGCCTTGGAAGCAAATATACCACATACACATCGGCCATTTTAAAAAGCAGAATGGTCTTGGATAGGAACATGGATTTGATAACTTTCTGTACTATCTTTTCAAATTCTATGTTGATATAAAACTGTGATAAATGTCTTTTTTGCCTGTCATCACTTTTGCAAAAAGAGATCATAGGCAGCCTATGTCCAATAACTGCAAAGTTTGCAATCACTCACATGAGCGGTCGTTTATCACTGAAAGTGTACACCACTCTAAGTTATAAAACGATAATCACTTTAAGAATTTAAATTTGCATCAAATATAAGAAGGCCTATTTAGAGTTTTCTATGAAATATGGAACACGGAATAAACTAGAATCGTTGATTCTACAGTACCTTGGCTTGAGAAGTCTGCAGGGTGCAGCCTCTGGGGTGGCCAGAGCTGGACACTTCTCGTCCAGTGTCTGGGGCAGGCAGTAAGTGGTCTTGCCATCTATGCATGGCAAGATCCTTGGAGATGTACGATCAAGGCAGTCATTGACGTCTCTGGAGGAGACTGGGGGCAATTACAGTTTATGCGCTGTTCAGATACTCTGGGTGACATCTAATAATTGTACGTATTTTGGGGTACAGTGTGGTGTTTCCACAACGTGGACATTGTACAGTGATAAGGAGTACCTTCAATATTTCTCATTCTCATGACTGGACCTGGAGGACATCCTGGGAAGTGAAGTCGGCCAGGCCCAGAGGGACAAACGCCGCACAATCCCACCCATGGGCGGGACCTAACGAAGCTGATCTCAGACAAGTCAGAGTAGAAGGGTAGCTTCCAGACAGCAAGAGCCGAGGTTGTAATCAGATACTGGGAGAAATTCTGCCGTCTTTTTGCATGGTCAGTGGTTCCAATGAACAACAATGCCATGTGTGTTAGAGGATAGAAGATCTTGAATATTCTTACAGTTCAACATTTGAACCCATCTTTTCACCACCAGAGGAGCAAAATACCTGGCTCACGGTGGGGATTTAGGAAGCTTTTGCAGTGGCACGTGCTTAAAACTCAACAAGCTCTTGTGTGGGGTAAATGCCTTTCCCGAAGGCAGGTCAGATAGCAAGTGAGAGAACAGTGATTACAGGACCGATCAAGGTGCCCTGACTTTCAAACCCACACAGAAGCCACACATCCCTGGGAGTTTATTAAACCCATCGGAGCCGGGCGCGGCGGCCCACTCTTGTAATCCCAGTACTTGGGAAGCCGAGACTGGAGGATCCGACTTCACAGCCAGCCTCAACTACTTAGTGAGGCCCTTTGCAACTTAGTGAGACCCTGTTTCAAAAATTAAAAGAATAAAAGGTCTGGGGATGTAGCTCAGAGGTAGAATGCCCATGGGTTCCATCCAAAGTCCTGGGTGGGGGGCCCTCTGGCCGGCACACTTGTCATCCCTGTGCATAGGAGGCGGAGACAGGAGGATCGCGCAGGTTCGAAGCCACCCCCGCTGGCTTAAGAGATCCTCTTTCCAAGTAAAAATATAAAATAGGTCTGGGAGTGTAGCCCGGAGGTAGAAGGGTTCTAGGAACCCCAGTACCACGAAAAAAACAAAACAACAGATAAACAAACAAACAAAAAAAAAACTCTACCTCGTTTTTATATTTGGAGATGAAGGAATATGTACCTGACCTCCATTATGGTATAAGGCTAACAACGATTAAACTCAGGCAGTGTTCAGAAGGCTGGTGTTTCATACATGCCCTAAAGTGTTGAACCATGGTGGCTACATATATGATGGACTTCATGCACTGTGTGGGTCTGATGCTTAGCAGTTTACTGAGAACATCTGGCATTTCCTGTGAGCCCCATGTCAGTCTCTAGAGACAGGCAAAGCAGCAGGTGTTGAGCCCATATTTCCCAGGTCAGGGAACTGAAATGTGGTGACCTGCCCAGTCACAGCACTGATGCCTGGTAGGTCTTGGCAGGAGGAACCCAGCTGGTTCCCTGGGACAGAGACCCCCGAACTCTTGAGACCTCTAGATGGCATCCTAGAACAGGAACCAAGAGCTCTTTCCCTCTTCCTCAAACCCTCTTGCCTCAGGTTTTCAGGAAAACTCCAGTCCTGGAAGAGCTGACTGAGCCCAGAGAAGGGCCCAAGTCAGACCCAGGCTCCTGCCTCATGAAAGTGACAGTTGGCCACAGACAATTCTCTCTGAAGGTCAGGGGGAGTCACGCTGTGCCCTCCCCCAGCCTCTCCTCACTGCCCCTGCCCTCAGTGAGCCTTCCTGGGGAGCAGCCGGCCACCCCGAGGGATCAGGGCCCTCTCGGCTCCCCAGCCGGCTCGGGGAGCCCTGGACATTCCGAGCCAACTGCCGCTCGGTGTCTGTGCTGAGAACTCACTTTCCTTCTGCTGCTCGCCCCTGAATGAGCATCCATGTGAACTGAGGGGGAGACGAGACCCACGGGGCTGGCGCTGTGGTGGTTCAGTGGAGGAGGCGGGCCTGCCCCATGTCTGCGGCTGCTCGTCTGAGCCACTGCTGGGCCGCTGGACCGCGGCCTCCTCACCCCTCCCCAGGTCCTGCAGGGCCAGGGGCAGAGTCTGATCTGCCTCAGAGGGACCCAAACGCAGCCACAGCCGTGACCCCACCCCGGGACCCTCCTTGAGGACCCCCAGGCCCTCAATCCCTCCATCACCAACGTGCACTCCTCTTACCTCACGGCACGGTCCCCTGTCACTGTTACTCCTGAAAACCCCAGACACCAGGAACCCTGGACTCACCAGACACATGGACATTTCACCCTGGAACCCCTGTGATTTCCCTCTATATTTTCTTTATTAGACTGATGGAGCATTAGTTCTGTACTTGACACCTACGTTCAGAAGAGTTGAACCTTTATTTCCCCTTTCTTGGAATGTCTGTATTGATATACTTAGAACTGAGATTCTCCTGATCTCATGAATGGAGTGTGTGTGTGCTCCCCCCATCTATCCTTACAAAGTGTTTATAAAACTACTTTTTTTCTATATACAAAAAATATTTTAAGTCAGCCAGTTTAAGAGAACCAAAGATACAAGCTGAGTGTTTTTTTTTTTTTTTAAACGTAAGACATATTTAGTGATCAGCAGAGAAACTGGAGTGGATGAATGAAGACACGTGAGAAAAGTGTGTTGGGTGAAAGAGAGCTCGTCCCCGGGGCAGCAGCTTTCAGAACCTGTGCGGACCGACCTCTCCAACGGCAGCGCTCTCCATCTCAGAGGATCTAGGGTCCAGCCCGAGGAAGGCACGGCTGCTCGCACCTGTGAACCTCTCAGCCCGCAGAGAGCGTTGAATGGCAGGCAGGATGTGCGTCATCCCGTCACCATGGCAACACGACATCATGGAGAAGGAGGCAGGACTAGGACGTGGACTTTTGCAGGATCCTGCCCTGTGGGAGAGGATGAAGAGCTGCAGCCCTCCCCTCCTATTCATGACGCCAGTGCATGGAGGGACAAAAAAGAAACCTGACGATCACAGGGTTCTGCTCCATCCGGCTATCCCAACCGTCACACCCCACGGCTGGGGGGCTGCTCTGCTGTCTCCTCGAGGGTTCAGTAGCCAACGCCGCCCCATGCTGACCTTGCACAGAGAGCACTGGTAGACGCCATCGCTGAGTCCTGTCTCCCTGTGGTTACTCCAGTACCTTTCCCAAGATTCCCCAGCCAACCAGAGAGACAGGAGCAAGATACTTCAGATCGTCCTGCCAAATCCTCCTCCAAAGAAGAATATTCAGATTTAGATCGCCAGAGCCCCTCCGTAGTCTTGAGAACAGGGGTCACATAGAGAAGCAAGATTTGCCCCCTGGGGCCAGGTGCATGGATCAGGGAGCCACACCCTTACAGAGGTTCTGAATCTCACCTGCACTCAGGACACCTGAGCCTCCCAGGCCCTGTGTGACGCGGCCACCAGGGGGCAGCAGAGACCCGCCTGCCCAGGCCCTGGGGGTGGGTGGGCTGAGCCTCAGGGAATCTGCCCTGCAGGAGGCTGGGCACCACCCTGGGACCTGAGGAAGGGTCACCGTCCTGCAGCGGCATCCTGGACACTCACGCACACTCTGGCTCTGCGTCTGACATCGACCTGGGGAGGCGGAGGCTTCCCTGACACTTCTCCAGGCCCTGGGCTCCTCCACATTGACCTTAGGTGTCACCCCTGTGACTGTCTTCACAGCCGTCCTCCCTGTGGGTCCAGGGTCCTGCCTCCTCGCTCTGCTCTGAGCTCCTGGTCTGGGATCCCTGTACCCCAGCTCCCCCTGTCTCTGCTGTTTCTGTCCTAGTGCGGCTGACGGATCTCAGCTCTCTGAATTCTCAGCGTGAGGCACTGAACGCCTGCTTGTCAACCTTGCACTGCAATACTTAAGGTATTTAGAGCCTGACTCTCCCTATGTTACCCAGGCTGGTGGAGGCCTCCTGCCTCAGCCTCCCGAGTCACTGGGGTGACGGGTGCACACCACCTGCCGTTCATAATTCTTATTACTGACATATTTCCCTGCAACTGAAGAAAAGACGATTATGATGAACACTTGTAGGAAGAGTTTCTGGAATATGCCGACCATTTGGAACCTCTTCTAGACAAACATTTATCTCTCTACCTTAACCGTCCCTGGCTCAGTGCACACTGGACACTGAGGAAGAGCTTAGGACCTGCACAGATCTCAAATTCCGAAGAAGAAGCCCAATGCACTGCCTACCCCCCTCACTCATTCTGTCCCTCCCAGGTCACCCAGGCCAGGACTCCAGGCTGCGAAAAAGATGCACACACCTCCTCTCTGGGCTCTGCATGGCCAGGGCATCAGGAGAGTGGACTGACACCATGGAGTGGAGGTCACCTGGACTGTAAGGCCAGCAGGCAAAGGATGGCCCCATGAGCTGGGGGCTGAGTGCAGGGTCCCCCTCTCCTACTGTGCCCTGGGCTGAGCCTGACAGAGACACCACCAGGCTCCTCCTTCAGCCTCCTGAGCTGGACTGATTTGCATAGAGGCAGCTCTCTCCAGCAGGGGATAAGAGAGGCCAGAGGGAAGGCAGCCCAGCCTGGCCTGGGGAGCAGCCTGCACCTGCACCTACACCATGGCCTGGACCCCCCTCCTCCTGGGACTCCTGGCTCACTGTGCAGGTGCTGTCTAGAGACCACCCAGCCAGCTCAGCAGGCCCGGCCTGTGTGGGCAGGGGCTCAGACCTGTGCAGGATGGGGCTGGGGGCTGGGGCTGACCTCCCCACCCTGGGCTCACTGGCTGTGTGAGCCTGAGGGGCTGTGGCTGCCAGGACACGGGGCGGGGCTGCTCCTGTGTTCAAGGCTCCATGCTCCAGCCAAGCCCATGGCGAGCTGGTGGGGAGGCTGATGGCGGGTGATCTCTGTGCCCAGTGAATCCCTGAAGCTGAGCCAGGCCCAGCGAGGGGGCTCCTGGGATTGTTCCTTCTTCACCTGCACATAACTCCTGTCTGCTGCCCACAGGCTGCGTGGCCTCCTATGAGCTGACTCAGCCCTCCTCGGTGTCCGTGACCCCGGGACAGACGGCCAGGATCACCTGTGGGGGAAATGGCATTGGAGGATACAATGTGCACTGGTACCAGCAGAAGCCACCGCAGGCCCCTGTGCTGGTCATCTATGATGATATCAGACGGCCCTCAGGCATCCCTGACCAATTCTCTGGCTCCAACTCGGGGAACACTGCCACCCTGACCATCAGCGGGGCCCAGGCCGAGGACGAGGCTGACTACTACTGTCAGGTGTGGGACAGCCCTGATATAGCTCATAGTGACTCAGGCCCAGGGGGAAGTGATACCCAAACTGCCCCAGCCTGGCCCGCGGCCTCTCCCTGCAGCTCACAGCACAGGAGCCCCTGCCACAGCCATAGGCATGGTTTTCAGATTAGAAATGCTTCACAACAAGATATCTTCACTTCTAGAATGTTTTAAGAAACAAGAACAAACACAGTAGGTTTGAAACTCAGATCTCTCTGCTCCAAGGAGAAATCAGTTTTATAGATCATGAAGCCATATTTCCAAGGTGGCTGAAAACACTAAAGAATATTTTCACTAATTATTCAGCGAATCTAATTTTGTAAGCAGGCTTGGGAAAAGTTGAAAGCGTAAATCTACCTGGTCAACCATAAATATAGTGAAATGGATACTGATATAATCTTTCCATAAAATTTTCATTCCTGGAAACGGCCTCCGTGGTCACAGTCCCTGGGCGGCCATATGTGTGCCGAGGCCACTCCATGTTGGATCTCCTAAATGTCCAGTCCTGGAGCTGCTCGGCTCTCAGCCCTGACACCCATATCCTTGGAGCCCGGCATCCTGAGCAGAGAGCCCCATGCAGGGGACCCGGGGGCTGCGCCCAGAGCCCCTCCAGGGCTGAGCTCCTACCCACCCCACTCAGACTCTGGCCGCTCACAGAGGCCGCCCTGGAAGGTGCCTCTGTCTCCATGTGGCTAGCCCCGATACCTCTTTCCAGATGCCCCACAATCCCAGACACAGGAGCAAGAATCCTTGGGTCACCCTGCTGAATCCTCCTCCAAAAGCCTGTGCTCATGTTTCCATGGTAACCAGAGCCCCTTCTTGGTCCTGGGGAGGCAGGGCCGCAGAGAGCAGAGGGGTTACCCCTGGGACCAGGATCAGGGAGTCACACCCTTACAGTAGGCTCTGAATCTCACCTGCACCCAGGACACCTGAGCCTCCCAGGCCCTGTGTGACGCGGCCACCAGGGAACAGCAGAGACCCGCCTGCCCAGGCCCTGGGGGTGGGTGGGCTGGGCCTCAGGGGATCTGACCTGCAGGAGGCTGGGCACCACCCTGGGACCTGAGAAAGGGTCACTGTCCTGTAGCGGCATCCTGGACTCTCGCGCACACTCTGGCTCGCATCTCACACCGACCTGGGGAGGCGGAAGCTTCCCTGACACTTCTCCAGGCCTGGGCTCCTCCATGTTGACCTTTGGCGTCAACCCTGTGGCTGTCCTCACAGCCGTCCTCCCTGTGGGTCCAGGGGCCTGCCTCCTCGCTCTGCTCTGAGCTCCTGGTCTGGGATCCCCGCACCCCAGATACCCCTGTCTCTGCTGTTTCTCTTCTAGGGGGCGGCTCAGGGATCTTATTCTGAATTCTCAGTGAAGTATAAAACACCTGCTCATTACCTAGCAGGGACTTACTTAGCTTTTTTGAGACAGAATCTCTCTTTATTGCCCAGGCTACCCTCCAGGTTATAATCCTCCTGCCTCAGCCTCCTGAGTACGGGATACAGGTGTGCCCCCCTGCCCATCATAATTTATATTGCTGACATATTTTCCCTGCAACTGAGGACAGGGTGATTGTGATGAGCACGTATGTGGGGAGTGTCTACACTGTGCAGAGTATGTGAAATCTCTGCTAGATAAACTTTATTGTCACCTGCTGACCTGTCCCAGTGGGAGATCTAGTCCTGCCCCAGAACACACAGCCAAAGGCTAAGACTTACAGGATTTTATGGAAAACACACAGCCAAAGGCTAAGACTTACAGGATTTTATGGAAATTCTCCCCCCCCCCTCTCTCTCTGTAGATTGAAGTAAGGAATGATCTACCACTAGTTACATCCTTAGACTTTTATAATTTTTTTTTTAGAGACAAGGTCCTGCTAAGTGCCCCAGGACCTCATTCTTGGGATCCTCCTGCCCAGGCTGCAGAGTACAGGGACACAGGGGACACCACCACACACCACACGTCATGGACCTGTCAACAGCCTCTATGAGCAGACAACATAGGCTCTCATTCTGGCTCTGCACTCAGGAGCTGTGTGATCTTGGATTGAAACCTGCACTGTCCCTGTGTCTGGCTGTCACGTGGAGACTGGGGTCAGGGGTCACTGAATTGCCTATGTGAAAGAATAATTATTTACAGCTTACAACTCCTGAACACCTGGACTCTGCTGGAAACTAACTGAGAGAAACCCTCTAGCCTCACACCAAGATGGCTCACCTCCCTCCTGGGCCAGGATTCCACTCAGGAAGGTGATGGGCTTCCTGCCAGGACAGTCATAAGGTCACCCTGTCCTTCCCAGGCCCCTCTGGTGAGGACCAGGTCACCCAGGCCAGGACTCCAGGCTGCAAGGAAGATGCAGACACCTCCCCTCTGGGCTCTGCATGGCCAGGGCCTCAGGAGAGTGGACTGACACCGTGGGGTGCAGGTCACCTGGACTGTGGGGCCAGCAGGCACAGAAGGGCCCCATGAGTTGTGTGCTGTGTGCAGGGTTCCCCTCTCCTCCTGTGCCCTGAGTTGAGCCTGCCTCAGACACCAGGCTCCTCCTTCAGCCTCCTGAGCTGGGCTGCTTTGCATAGAGGCAGCTCTCTCCAGCAGGGGATAAGAGAGGCCAGGGGGAAGGCAGTCCAGCCTGGCCTGGGGAGCAGCCTGCACCTGCACCTACACCATGGCCTGGACCCCCCTCCTCCTGGGACTCCTAGCTCACTGCGCAGGTGCTGTCTAGAGACCACCCAGCCAGCTCAGCAGGGCCAGCCTGTGTGGGCAGGGGCTCAGACCTGTGCAGGATGGGGCTGGGGACTGGGGCTAACCTCCCCACCCTGGGCTCACTGGTTGTGTGAGCCTTAGTGGCTGGGGCTGCCAGGACACAGGGCGGGACTGCTCCTGTGTCAAGGCTCCATGCTCCAGCCAAGCCCATGGCGAGCTGGTGGGGAGGCTGATGGAGGGTGATCTCTGTGCCCAGTGAATCCCTGAAGCTGAGCCAGGCCCAGCGAGGGGGCTCCTGGGATTGTTCCTTCTTCACCTGCACATAACTCCTGTCCTCTGCTCGCAGGCTGCGTGGCCTCCTATGAGCTGACTCAGCCCTCCTCGGTGTCCGTGACGGCGGGAGGGACGGCCAGCATCACCTGTGTGGGAAATGGCATTGGAGACTATAATGTGTACTGGTACCAGCAGAAGCCACCAGAGCCCCCTGTGGTGGTCATCTATACTGATAGCAGGCGGCCCTCAGGCATCCCTGACCGATTCTCTGGCTCCAACTCGGGGAATACGGCCACCCTGACCATCAGCGGGGTCCAGGCCGAGGACGAGGCTGACTACTACTGTCAGGTGTGGGACATTTCTGAGGCTCACAGTGACTCAGGCCCAGGGGGAAGTGATACCCAAACTGCCCCAGCCTGGCCTGCGGCCCCTCCCTGCAGCTCACAGTACAGGAGCCTTGTGCCACAGCTATAAGCATGGTTTATGGTTAAAAACTATATTACTTCACTTAGGGAATTTTTTGTAAGATATTTGAACAAACATAGTAATTTTGAAAATAATATCCTAGTCCTTCAAAGAGATTTCACTTTCAGAGAACATGAACCCATATTGCCAAGGTGGCTGAAAAGATTAAAAGAAGAATATTTTCAGCAACAATTCAGTCATCCTAAGATTTTACCAATGCCTAGGAAAGTTGGAAACTTAATCTAAATGGTTATCTATAAATTTAGTGAATGTGGAATAGAAATACAATATTTTTTATAAAAACATTTGTTTTTCAACTCAGATGTGATTTAGAAGACATATTACATTTCTAAAACATAGGATGAGAAGAATGCATAGCAATACCTTAAACAGTTAATCTTGTAGTAATACCAAAATAAGTTCACCAAGCTCTTAGAGAGATTATACTTTCATTTGGTAGGTTACATGACACATATTATTATAAAGTTGTGCACGTCCCATTTTACTGTGGCTCCTGGTGTAGGATGCTAGAGACCCTGCAGTGGTACTGGACAGGGCTGCCCTGGACCACTCAGAGGACACGTGCTTAGAGTCACCTGGAGCAGGAAGCTTCCTCCACCCAGAGGTCACAGGAGTGGACTCAGGAGAGACTTTGGTGTTTGCTGAGACTTTGCAGTTCACCCTGGGGAAGGTGGAGAAGGAGTCTGTTGTCAGACACACAGGCATGGATTGCCAGCACCAGCCAGGTAAAGAGGCCTACAGCCCTCAGGGCACAGCACCGTAGTAGTGTCTCTGGTGATTCCCACAGACAAACCAATTGCGGTGAAGAGCAGAAGACACACCAAACCAGCACTATCCATGGAGAACACTGACCCGCATATATACAGTGAGTCTGGTACCAGCAGTACCTGTCACCTACGTAGGCCTACACTGGCAGGGCCTGAGGCACCTGCCACTCAGCTGCTCAGGAGAGAGTGTACAGAGGCCGGGCAGAGAAACACAGGAGCCAGGCCAGCCCTGCCAGCCCACAGCCCAGCATGGCCGCTCTAGCGCTCACCTGGCTCAGCCCCCTGCACCTCACCTGCGGCCAGGACGTGATGGGGACGGCAATATGGCCCAAGCTGCCCACACCCCTGCCCCTGCAGCACCCTGCCCTCCTGGCCACAAACGCACATCCTGGCTCCATAGAGAGCACCTCACCTGTTGCTCTGGATCTGTGTGTTTGTGAAGAGCTGCACACAGTTTTTTCTCCATCTCTGACTCACACCAAGCACCTGGGAGGGGCCTTTTCACAGGGACATGGTCACTCGAACTGCACTTTCCACCTGCCTGAGGCCACAGGCACCGCCTGTCTCATGTGCTGGAGAGGCAGGGGGCAGCTGGCCGCGGGTAGGCTGGACGCCATGCCCCAGCTCTCAACCAGGGGCCTGGGGTTACCCTGAGAGGGCAGCGCCGTGCTGAGCCTCCTCCACCAGCAGGGGGCAGCAGAGCCCCAGGTGCTGCAGCCAGGACACAGGCTGGTGCTGCCCAGAGGAGCCCAGGAGTGGGCAGCCTGGGGTCAGCAGGGTGTGCAGGGCACGGCCCGTGACTGGATGTCAGCACAGTGCATCCTGGGCCTGTGCGGCAGTGCCCACATCCTGAGGGTCAGTCAACATGTTACAGTGTCCTGGTGCCCAGCGCTCTTTCAGGAGCTGGGCTCAGTGGGCCTCACAGGGCAATGCCTGTGGAGCCTGGGTCAGAGTAACGAGGACAGATCCTTCAGCAAGTGGAGCCCACCCCGTCAGGTGGTCTCTAGACGGTCCTGCTCTGCACTAGGCTCCAGCATGGTCAACAGACTTCTGACCTAGGCCCAGGACACCCCACAGCCCTGGGGGTTGGGGACAGTGGTCCTGGCTCAGTCCCTGGGAGGTGACTGTGACCTGGGCCTGCAAGAAATGCTGGATTTCTGCCCAGAGAAGCAGCTGCAGGGCATTGGTCTCCACCAGCCTCTGTCTCTTCTCCCCACACTGCTGGTGAGAATGGTCCCTAGGACCAGGGAGGAGCCAGGAGAGGACAATTTGCATAACCCCCAACACCACTGCATCCAAAGGCCTGAGAGGGTATAACCGCTGCCTTGGAGCCCAGAGTGCTGGACACAGGGCTGAGGGCAGCTCCGCCATGGCCTGCACCCTGCTCCTTCTCCTCCTCCTCCTCACCCTCTGCACAGGTGATTGCTCAGCCCTGTCCCCAGGCTTGGCCTCCCAGGCTGCCCTATGCCCTGTCTCCTCCCAGGATGGAGAGAGGGAGGCCCTGGATGGTCCCAGGTTATGAAGCGCCCTCTCCCCTTTTGTCTTGCAGGCTCTGTGTTCTCCTACGAGCTCACTCAGCGCCCGCCAGCTTTGTCGGTGGCCCGCGGGGGGACGGCCACAATCACCTGCTCTGGAGATGCCCTGCCAGATAGATACGCAGATTGGTACCAGCAGAAGGCAGGACAGTCCCCTGTGCTTGTGATTTACGAAGATATCAAGCGGCCCTCGGGGATCCCAGAGAGATTCTCTGGGTCGAGCTCAGGGATGACAGCCATGCTGACCATCAGCAGAGTTAGGAACCTCGGAGGCCGGGCTACAGTTAGAAAGATGTGTTTCTTCTCCTGACCCCCCCATGCAGACATTCAAAAGTTCCCCTGGATCCCTCGTTTCTAGCATGTCCATAAAATGAGAACACAGTCGGACAACTTAGAACTCTTTGTCAGGAAGGAGCCATTGGGTTTGATCCACCCTGTGGGGGAATCCAGGCACAGCTGGACCAGCACACTCCTGTCTACACTGGAAACAGCTAAGAGGAACGCCAGGCCTGGGAATGGAGCTGAGAAGTGGAATGCCCCAGCTTCAATCCCTAGCACCAAATATAAAAATAAAGTACAAAAGAGGAAAACTCCCACTGTTTTATCATTAATAAGGACCATGAATTATTATTAGTAGTAAGGAACATGAATTCCTTACTAATAGTTTGTCAAGACCACCTGCCGCCTCGGCATCTATGTGTTGAGACCCCACTCCACATAGTTAATCGGCAACAAGCCCTGAGAAGAAGGTGTCGTCTCTGGCCAAAGTACCCCCCCACTTTTTTTTTTTTTTTTTTGGTGGTACTGGGGTTCCTGGAAGCCCTTCTACCTCCGGGCTACACCCCCAGACCTATTTTTTATACTTTTTTTATTTGGAAACAGGGTCTCCTAAGCCAGCGCGCGCGGCTGGCTTCGAACCTGCGCGATCCTCCTGTCTCTGCCTCCCAAGCGCGGGGATTACAAGCGTGCGCCACCACGCCCGGCTACCCCCCCACTTTTAGATACCCTTCATTACTATTATTTTCTTGGTAATGATTCCTTTTAACTCTCTACACGAATTGCTCCAGTGATGTGAGATCAGGACTATGAAATTGAGTCCGTGGAAATAAATTCTCTAATAATTTGTCTAAACGTCCTTGGCTCTGCTCAATAATAATGAAAAACTGGCCAGAACTCAGACGCTGTGATAAGCATTCCAGCTGCAGCAATCACAAATGGCCTCCGACCCTCATTTCTATCACTAATTTAGGTTAAGCCATTAACTCCGGTAAAGTAGCTCAGTTCAAAGTAATTGTTTACCCTTGAAATCATGCCTAGAGACAGAGAAGATAAAAACCTTGTGTGTGACCTTAAAGCAATTTAGTTGATAAACAACTTAGCTGCCCAAATACAATAGACCCAAGGAAAAAGATTGTTGACTTTTACCTCAGTGTGAGCATTCCTGGAGATAGGGAGACTGGCCGCATGGTTAGAAATAAATATGGCAAAATAAAGGACAGACGTTCTAAATATATATGTATGAAGGAAAAGAAATACCGTAAGAGTAAGAAAAGCATTTTTGCATGAAGAAGAGCTTATCATAAATAAGTCCCAACTGGGAAAGAAAGGAATTAGAAAGTTAGAAGCAGGCTGCAGAGAGTTTGTGACAGGGAAGTGGATTATTAAAGATGAGTAGGCTTTTAATAGGCTTGTTGTCTAAAGAAGAGTGCTCAGCAGTTAAGGAAATACATCTGACAATTAGAACTAAGAACCTTGTGGTGTTGTTTGTGGTATTTTGTCTGCCAAACTGTGTTGTGAATATGCTTAAGCTTTCAGATTTAGAAGATGCCAACACCTGAAAAAACTCCATCACATCCACCTGAATCACCACATTTCCCCACACTTGCTATATGAACTGAGCCCAAAAGATGGAAAGTTCCAGAAAAAGTTAAAGAAGATTCCCCGAGAAGCTCCCAAGCCTTGACTATGCCTGTTTATTCTGGGAGGTTGCCACCTGGAACTGCTTATCTGCAAGACCTTGGAGAGGATCAGAAATTAATATTTCGAAGGCCAACAGCCAGCTGAAAGACACCCACCCCCTTTTTCTCTTATTATTAACTTTACTGGTGAAGGGTATAAATTTCTTGGGGTTTTTGTAATAAAGTGTCATTGGCTCAAAAAGCCTTTGTCCACCTCAGGTTCTTTCCAAAGCGTCGTCATTTAGGGACCTAAAGAAAATTCAGTCCCTAAAGGAAAAGAATCGCTGCAGACAAGAGGCTGCAGAACTTCACTCTAATCCTTCCCCATCTTTCTGAGGCTCCCGGCGCCCCAACAGGACTGAGCCCGTCAGCAACAATAGTTCTACAAGCTGGAGTCCAAGGCCTTGCACCAGCAGAGTCAGCTGTGTCTTCTAGAGACCGTGAGCAGAAATATCCCACAGTACCAGGTGGTATTGTCCGCACACTTTTAGGCATCTGACCCTGTGCCTTCCAGGAGAGAAGGGCCCTTAGGACTAACCCCTGCCTAAGAGGTCAACCTTTAATGCTGTTACCTTGAGGGTGAAGGTTCCACAGACACTCAGGCCCAGCACTGCCTGATCGCCACCCACACTCTAGAGGAAATGGCCAGACCTCAGTAGGTCCTATGGGACTCTCTCCTGGGCTGTGACGCCCTCTGCCTCCGTCATAGGGCGGTCCTGGCTCCGTGCCTGGCCTTGTTGCTGCTGGGGATTGGCTCTTCTCCTGGAATCTGGCTGCTTTCCATGAATCTCAGCAGGACCCTCTGACCAGGCCGGTGGGTGCGTCCTGTGGCCTGTGTGCATTTGTGTAGTATGTGGAGCGTGTTTAGGGGGCCTGGGTTCACTCTGTCCACTAATAATATCGGATGCATCACGTACAGGAGGCCATGTTCATGGGATGGTCCAGGTCCAGGTCCTGGTGCAGGGAGACGGCCCGAGAGCACTGGACACGGAGTCCCACAGGGTAGGTGGGACCTGATGACGGGCTGTCCACAGACCCCTGGAGAGGACGTGGGCACTGGACACAGAGGACGTTGAAGGAACCACAGTGAGAGATGGATCCCTGGGCGTCTCGGCTGTGCCCACACTGCGTCCGAGCTCGCCTTGTAAACACAAGCTGTGTGTGAGACATGAACAGAATGTGAAGCTTCCGTCCCCATCCCTCCACAGGTCACACAGCACACGTATTTAGGACACAGTTCACTTTGTTTCTTTCTACATAAAGTCTGCACTCACTGTTGGTGGTTGTTGGAGGGGTGACATGGGAAGGAGGAGGGCTTTGCACTAGGCTCCTGCAGGCCCTGCCGTGTGGAGGAGGACGCCCTAGACCTCTCCTTCTGTTCATGGCACCTGTGTGTGGAGGGGTAAGAAGTCCAGGATGGAGAGAGATTTGCTAATCATGGCTCCTGCTGTCTCTGGTCATCTCAGTCGTCAGACCCCACGGCTGGGAGGCTGCTCCGCTGTCTGTGTCTAGGGCTGAGCAGCCAACACCACCCACTTGACCTTCACCCACAGGGCACCCACAGAAGCCATCCCTGGGCCTCTGTCTCCCTGTGGCTAGCCCTGTACCTCTCTCCAGATGCCCCACAATCCCAGACACAGGAGCAATGTGCCTAGGGTCAACCTGCCAAATCCTCCCCCAAAAGCCTATGCTCATGTTTCCATGGTAACCAGAGCCCCTCCTTGGTCCTGGGGAGGCAGGGCCTCAGAGAGCAGAGGGGCTACCCCTGGGGCCAGATGCCTGGATCAGGGAGCCACACCCTTACAGCCTGCTGTCAATCTAATCTGTACCCAGGACACCTGAGCCTCCCAGGCCCTGTGTGATGTGACCACCAGGGGGCAGCAGAGACCCGCCTGCCCAGGCCCTGGGGATGGGTGGGCTGGGCCTCAGGGGATTGTGCCTATTTATTTTTGGTGAACTGTAGTCATCATCTTAAGGAGTCCACGATGGCAGAGACACACACGCACACACCATCTATTCAGCCCTTCCCAGCTCCACCCCATTCCCCGCTTTTACCTCTCCTCATGTTTGGCTTAGTAGGTGATTTGATAGGTTTGTGAATGGAAGTGTTCCTCCTTCCTTCCTCCTTCCTTCCTCCCTCCCTTACTACCCTTCTTCCCTCTCTTCCTTCCTTCCTTCCTTCCCTCCCTTTCTCCTTCCTCCCTCCTTTCATCCTTCCTTTTCTTCCTTCCTCCTCCCTCCCTCCCTCCCTCCCTTCCTTCTTCCCTCACTCCCTGCTTCCTTCCTCCTTCCTTCTTTCCTCCTTCTTTCTTTCGTAGTGAGAATTGGACTCGGGTGCTCTCTATCTCTGAGCTACATCCTAACTTTTATTAGAGACAGGCTCCTCCAAGTTTCCACACTCATCTCGTCCCTGAGATCCTGTTTCCTGGGCTCTGAGTATGTGGAGTTACAGGCTGCGCAGCGCACAGCACACGCCAAGGCTCTGTCAACAGTCTGTGTGCACATTGACACCATAGGGTTTCGTCGGGCTCCACTCAGGAGCTGTGTGATCTTGACAGGACCCTGCTGCCCCCATGTCTGGCTGTCACGTGGAGACTGGGGTCAGCGGTCACTGTTCTGTGGTGAAGGACCTCTGAATGGAGCTTAAACTCCTGAACACCTGGACTCTGCTGGAAACTCACTGAGAGAAGCCCTGCAGCCTCACACCAAGATGGCTCACCTCCCTCCTGGGCCAGGATTCCACTCAGCAAGGTGATGGGCTTCCTGCCAGGACAGTCACAAGGTCAGCCCTGTCCCTCCCAGGCCCCTCTGGGCAGAAACAGGTCACCCCTAGTCCAGGACTCCAGGCTGCAAGGAAGATACAGACACCTCCCGTCTGGGCTCTGCATGGCCAGGGCATCAGGAGAGTGGACAGACACCATGGAGTGGAGGTCACCTGGACTATGGGCCCAGGAGGCACAGGATGGCCCCATGAGCTGGGTGCGGTGTGCAGGGTCTCCCTCTCCTCCTATGCACAGGCTGAGCCTGCCCCAGACTCCACCAGGCTCCTCCTTCAGCCTCCTGAGCTAGGCTGATTTGCATAGAGGCAGCTCTCTCCAGCAGGGAATAAGAGAGGCCAGGGAAGGCAGCCCAGCCTGGCCAGGGGAGCAGCCTGCACCTGCCCCATGGCCTGGACCCCCCTCCTCCTGGGACTCCTGGCTCACTGTGCAGGTACTGTCTAGAGACCACCCAGCCAGCTCACAGGGCTGGCCTGTGTGGGCAGGGGCACAGACCTGTGCAGGATGGGGCTGGGAGCTGGGGCTGACCTCCCCACCCTGTGCTCACTGGCTGTGTGAGCCTGAGGGGCTGGGCTGCCAGAACATGGTAGGGGTGCTGCTCCTGTGTTCAAGGCTCCATGCTCCAACCAAGCCCATGGCAAGCTGGTGGGGAGGCTGATGGAGGGTGATCTCTGTGCCCAGTGAATCCCTGAAGCTGAACCAGGCCCAGCAAGGGGGCTCCTGGGATTGTTCCTTCTTCACCTGCACATTACTCCTGTCCTCTGCTCGCAGGCTGTGTGGCCTCCTATGAGCTGACTCAGCCTTCCTCGGTGTCCGTGACCCCAGGACAGACAGCCAGGATCACCTGTGAGGGAAACAACATTGAAATATATAGTGTGCACTGGTACCAGCAGAAGCCACCAGAGGCCCCTGTGCTGGTCATCTATGATGATAGCTACCGGCCCTCAGGCATCCCTGACCGATTCTCTGGCTCCAATTCAGGGAACAGACCACCCTGACTATCAGCGGGGCCCAGGCCGAGGATGAGGCTGACTACTACTGTCAGGTGTTGGACAGCCCTGATATAGCTCACAGTGACTCAGGCCCAGGGGGAAGTGAGACCCAAACTGCCCCAGCCTGGCCCGCGGCCCCTCCCTGCAGCTAACAGCACAGAGCCTCCTGCCACAAGGGGCGCAGGTTCCCAAGCCCCTGCCCCACATTCCTAAGCAGTGGGACAGTCCTGCCCTCTCCACTGATGCTCTGAGACCTGAGCAGGTCACCTGAGTTGACTTGAGCTGCCCCCTCCAGGGCCTCCTGTGAGTTCCAGGCCCCTGAGTCTTAAGCTTCAGGGGAATCCACAGTGATGGGGTGTTCGCTGTGGTTCAGAAGTGCGGCGGGGATGGTTCTAGTCTGGGGCTTGTGCACTGGAGGGTTAAAGCAGGTCTGGAAGGAACAGACTGGGACTGGGGATCGTCTGTGATGCAGTGAAGTTGGTGGATATTGGGGCGCAGGATGTCCTGCGTGGGGTTGTGATTAGCAGATGTCTTAGACAAATTTCCTGCCTGCCCAGGTGAGAGATGTTTCTTCAGTACAGGCGGCTGCCGACCTGGACGCAGGTTCTCAGGAATGGGCTGGATGAGGAGCAACTGAGTTACGGTTTTCACCCTCAGGCTCCTGGGCACGCGGTCCTGGGTCCAACATGACGCTGACACAGGGGACCTCTGTCCTCAGCACCAGCACACTTTCAGGACAGTGATGATGGGTCAGGGGCGGGGAGCTGCCATCCCTGAGGGAAGCAGACACACAGGCCTCCATGTAGGGTGAGGTCCTGGGTCAGCCCCTGCGGAGTGCAGGACTCCCCACAGGATAGAAATGAGTGTGAGGGTCCCCAAGGGGCAGCTGCGGTGGGGTCTGGGTGGAGGGGAAGGCCATCTCGGGTCAACAGGAGGGTGCAGGGGACACCCTTGGACTGGAGTCAACACGGTCTGTCCTAGTCCTAGGAGGAAGAAGGGGAAGGGGAGGAGGAGGGAGAAAAGAGAAGGAGTGGGAAAAGGAGAAGGAAGAAGAGGAAGAGCAGGAGGAGAGTTATGGAGAGGAGGAGGAGGTCAAGACAAAGGAGGAGAGAGAGGAAGAGGAGGAGGAAGGAGCCGAGAGAAGGAGAGGTAGGAGAAGGCAGAGGGGTATAGTAGACAGAAAAGGAGAGGGGCATAGTAGACAGATAAGGAGGAGAGAGAGGAGGAGCATGACAAGGATGACGAGAGGGATGAAGACTGGGACAATAGGAGGAGGAGGACAGTTAGGGGAAGGGGAGGTGGAGAAGCAGGAGGAGGAGGGAGATGAAGAGGAGGAGGAGAGGGAGGAGGAGCATGAAAAGGAAGAGGAGGAGAGGGAGGAGGAGAAGAACTAGAACAAAAAGGAGGGGAAGGAGGAAGAGAGGAGGAGGAGGAGGGAGAAGAGGAGGAGGGAGACGAAGAGGAGGAGGAGAGGGAAAAGGAGGAGCATGACAAGGAAGAGCAAGAAGGGGAGGAGAACTGGGCCAAGAAGGAGGAGGGGGAGGACCCTGCAGAGCCCCCTGGGCTCCCACTGACCTAGCAGTTCTCAGTGACATGCGGGAAGCTCCATCCACGACAAAACACACATCATGGCTCCAAAGAGGGCACCTCACCTGTTCTCTGGATTGTGTGTTTGTGAAGAGCTGCACACAGTTTTCTGCACCTGGGAGGGGCTTTTCACAGGGACTGGGTCGCTGGAACCGCACTGTCCACCTGCCTGAGGCATCAGGCGCCGCCTCGCTCATCTGCTGAAGAAGCAGGGGGCAGCTGGCCCCGGTGGGCTGGACGCCCTGACCTCAACTCTCAACCTGGGGTCACCCTGAGAGGGCAGAGCCGCGCTGAGCCTCCTCCACCAGCAGGGGGCAGCAGAGCCCCAGGGGCTGCAGCCAGGACACAGGCAGGTGCTACCCAGAAAAGCCCAGGAGGGGGCCAGCCTGGGTCGGCAGGGTGTGCAGGGCTCGGCCCTTGGACTGGACATCAGCACAGTGCATCCTGGGCCTGTGTGGCAGTGCCCAATCCTGAGCGTCAGTCAGCATGTCATGGTGTCCAGCGCTCTGGCAGGAGCTGGGCTCAGTGGTCCTCACAGGGCAATGCTTGGGGAGCCTGGGCCAGGGTAACGAGGGCAGATCCTGCAAGAAATTGGAGCCCACCCCGTCAGGTGGTCTCTAGAGGGCCCCGCTCTGCCACCGGGCTCCAGCAGGGTCAACAGCCCTTGACCTGAGCCAGGACACCCACAGCCCTGGAGGGTGGGGACAGTGGTCCTGAGTGATCACTGAGGGGTGACTCTGACCCAGGGCTTGAGACCAAGGCTGGATCTCTGCCCAGAGAAGCAGCTGCAGGGCGTTGGTCTCCACCGGCCTCTGTCTCTTCTCCCCACACAGCTGGTGAGAATGGTCCCCAGGACCAGGGAGGAGCCAGGAGAGGACAAATTTGCATAACCCCCAAAACCACTGCCTCCAAAGGCCTAGGGTCACCCTGCCCAACCCTCCTCCAAAATCCTGTGCTGATGTTTCCATGGTAACCAGAGCCCCTCCTTGGTCCTGGGGAGGCAGGGCCTCAGAGAGCAGAGGGGCTACCGCTGGGGCCAGGTGAGGGATCAGGGAGTCACACCCTTACAGCCAGCTGTCAATCTCATCTGTACCCAGGACACCTGAGCCTCCCAGGCCCTGTGTGATGTGGCCACCATAGGGCAGCAGAGACCCACCTGCCCTAGCCTTGGGGATGGGTTGGCTGGGCCTCAGGGGATTGTGCCTATTTATTTTTGGTGAATTGTAGTCATCGCCTTAAGGAGGCCACGATGGCAGAGACACACACACACACACCATCCATTCAGCCCTTCCCAGCTCCACCCCATTCCCCCCTTCCCCGCTCCTCATGTTTGGCTTAGTGGGTGATTTGATAGGTTTGTGAATGGAAGCCCTTCCTTCTTACCTCCCTTTTTTCCTTCCTTCCTCCTCCCTCCCTCCCTCCCTCCTTCCTCCTTTCTTCTTTCCTGCTTCCTTCTTTCGTAGTGAGAATTGGACTCGGGTGCTCTCTATCTCTGAGCTACATCCTAACTTTTATTAGAGACAGGCTCCTCCAAGTTTCCACACTGATCTCGTCCCTGAGATCCTGTTTCCTGGGCTCTGAGTATGTGGAGTTACAGGCTGCGCAGCGCACAGCACACGCCAAGGCTCTGTCAACAGTCCGTGTGCACATTGACACCGTAGGGTTTCGTCGGGCTCCGCTCAGGAGCTGTGTGATCTTGACAGGACCCTGCTGCCCCCGTGTCTGGCTGTCACGTGGAGACTGGGGTCAGCGGTCACTGTTCTGTGGTGAAGGGACCCCTGAATGGAGCTTAAACTCCTGAACACCTGGACTCTTCTGGAAACTCACTGAGAGAAGCCCTGCAGCCTCACACCAAGATGGCTCACCTCCCTCCTGGGCCAGGATTCCACTCAGCAAGGTGATGGGCTTCCTGCCAGGACAGTCACAAGGTCAGCCCTGTCCCTCCCAGGACCCTCTGGGCAGAAACAGGTCACCCCTAGCCCAGGACTCCAGGCTGCAAGGGAGATGCAGACACCTCCCCTCTGGGCTCTGCATGGCCAGGGCATCAGGAGAGTGGACTGACACCATGGAGTGGAGGTCACCTGGACAGTGGGGCCAGCAGACACAGGATGGCCCCATGAGCTGGGTGCTGTGTGCAGGGTCCCCCTCTCCTCCTGTGCCCTGGGCTGAGCATTGCCCCAGACTCCACCAGGCTCCTCCTTCAGCCTCCTGAGCTGGGCTGATTTGCATAGAGGCAGCTCTCTCCAGCAGGGGATAAGAGAGGCCAGGGGGAAGGCAGCCCAGCCTGGCCTGGGGAGCAGCCCAGCCTGCACCATGGCCTGGACCCCCCTCCTCCTGGGACTCCTGGCTCACTGTGTAGGTGCTGTCTAGAGACCACCCAGCCAGCTCAGCAGGGCCAGCCTGTGTGGGCAAAGGCTCAGACCTGTGCAGGATGGGGCTGGGGGCTGGGGCTGACCTCCCCACCCTGGGCTCACTGGCTGTGTGAGCCTGAGGGGCTGCGGCTCCAGGACACAGGGCGGGGCTGCTTCTGTGTTCAAGGCTCCATGCTCCAGCCAAACCCATGGCGAGCTGGTGGGGAGGCTGATGAAGGGGTGATCTCTGTGCCCAGTGAATCCCTGAACTGAGCCAGGCCCAGAGAGGGGGCTCCTGGGATTGTTCCTTCTTCACCTGCACATAACTCCTGTCCTCTGCTCGCAGGCTGCGTGGCCTCCTATGAGCTGACTCAGCCCTCCTCGGTGTCCGTGACCCCGGGACAGACGGCCAGGATCACCTGTGGGGGTAACAACATTGGAAGTAAATATGTGCACTGGTACCAGCAGAAGCCACCACAGGCCCCTGTGCTGGTCATCTATACTGATAGGAAGCGGCCTTCAGGGATCCCTGACCGTTTCTCTGGCTCCAACTCGGGGAACACGGCCACCCTGACCATCAGCGGGGCCCAGGCCGAGGATGAGGCTGACTACTACTGTCAGGTGTGGGACGGCAGAGCTGGAGCTCACAGTGACTCACGCCCAGGGGGAAGTGAGACCCAAACTGCCCCAGCCTGGCCCGCGGCCCCTCCCTGCAGCTCACAGCACAGGAGCCCCTGCCACAGGTGGCGCTGGCCCCTGCCCCACATTCCTAAGCAGTGGGACAGTCCTGCCCTCTCCACTGATGCCCTGAGACCTGAGCTGCCCCCTCCAGGGCCACCTGTGAGTTCCAGGCCCCTGGGTGTTAAGCTTCAGGGGAATCCACAGTGATGGGGTGTTGGCTGTGGTTCAGAAGGGCGGCGGGGATGGTTTTAGCCTGGGGCTTGTACACTGGAGGGTTAAAGCAGGTCTGGAAGGAACAGACTGGGACTGGGCAAGTCTGTGATGCAGTGAACTTGGTGGATATTGGGATGTCCTGCATGGGGTCGTGATTAGCAGATTTCTTAGACAAGCTTCCTGCCTGCCCAGGTGAGAGGTGTTTCTTCAGTACAGGCGGCTGCCGACCTGGACGCAGGTTCTCAGGAATGGGCTGGATGAGGAGCAACTGACTTACGGTTTTCACCCTCAGGCTCCTGGGCACGCGGTCCTGGGTCCAACATGACGCTGACACAGGGGACCTCCGTCCTCAGCACCAGCACACTTTCAGGACAGTGATGATGGGTCAGGGGTGGGGACCTGCCATCCCTGAGGGAAGCAGACACACAGGCCTCCATGTAGGGTGAGGTCCTGGGTCAGCTGCTGCGGAGCTGCAGGACTCCTTCCTAGGGATAGAAATGAGCGTGAGGGTCCCCAAAGGAGAGCTGGGGTGGGGTCTGGGTGGAGGGGAGGCCATCCCAGGTCCAGGGCGGCCTGGACAGGACTGAGGTCAGGAAGGCATGGCGGCCTGGCCCTGCCTGTTCCAGCTACACCCAGCAGTGCCCGGGCTCCTCCTCCCTCCTCAGGACCCTTCTCCCCATCCCCTGCCTCCCCCATCATGGCCTCCCCTGTGTCTGCCCCCTCTGTGCAGAGCCTCCCTGCTCCAGGCCAGGGCTGCAGAGGAGCCCAGCCTAACCTGGGCCAGAGCTGCTTCCTGCCCATGTGTGACAAAGCCATTGGCAGCAGCACCTCAGGGCCTCACAGTGGGAGGGGTCTGCGACAGCCTGGGGACCCTCAATGCTCCCGGCAGGACTCTAGTGACCCTCTCTGCTGAGGCCATCTTGGCTCCTCCTGCTGCCGCACCGGAGGCCACCTGTGGCCCCTGCAGGTAGCCAGAGCACCTCCATCACCCGTTGCCCTGACCGGCTTCGTCCTCGGACTCATGGGATATGACCACGAGTCAAAAAGAAATCACAGGCTCCAACTGGGCAGGAGAAAAGCCTGTTAGACATTCCTGCATCCTGTCTTGTCTTCAGCGCTGAGCTTGTCAGGAATATCAGGTGCACAGAACCGACACACCCATTTAAAAGCCTGCAGCTCGGCCGGGCATGGCGGCGCATGCTTGTAATCCCCGTGCTTGGGAGGCAGAGACAGGAGGATCGCGCTGGTACGAACCCAGAACCCAGCCATGCTGACTTAAGAGACCCTGTTTCCAAATAAAAATATAAAAATAGGTCTGGGAGTGTAGCCCAGAGGTAGAAGGGCTTCCAAGAAACCTAGTACCACAAATAAATAAATAAATAAATAAATAAATGCCTGCAGCAATTCAAGAGAGAAACCGCAAATTGGCGGTTAATTTGTTCAATAACTATTTTTTTTTGTAGTCTTGGGGTTCTAATCCAAAGGTATTCTACCCCTGATCTACACCCTCAACCCTAGTTTACTTTTATTTGAAACTGTCTGTGTAGGTTGATGAGAATCTCACTACTTGCAGAGGCTGTCCTCAAACCAGCCATTCCCCTGTCTCAGCTTCCCAGGTACTAGGATTCCAGGCATGCACACCATACCCAGCTCCTTCCGTATTCTAATGAAACAGTGTCCCTGCCCTGTTCCTGCCCTGGCTGCAGGGAGGGTCTGTCTCTGCAGGTCACTGAGGCCCAGAGGAGGTGCTGATGTCTCCCTGCAGCTAGGCACAGCAGCCCCCACCTCAGGAGCTCAGCCCACCAAGAGGCTCCTTAAACCAGGAGCCCTGCCCAGCTGTGGGCTCCAACAGAGACTGAGGCCCAACAGGCTCAGCAGACAGGACCCGGGCCACTGCCACAGCTCAGCCCACAGGAGCCTGGACCAGAGCCTGGTCCTGACCCGAGACCCCCCCAGGGAGCTACGCGGTGGGACCAGGAAAGTGGTCCGTGGTCTCTTCTCCCTGAGCCCTGAAGCTCCTGCAACCCGGGCACCCAGGAGATGTTGCCTGAGGCACCTGTTGCTCAGCTGCTCAGGAGAGAGGGCACAGAGGACAGGCAGAGAAACACGGGAGCCAGGCTAGCCCTGACAGCCCACAGCCCAGCATGGCCTCTCCAGTGCTCACCTGGCTCAGCCCCGTGCTCCTCCACCTGCAGCTAGGCTGTAATGGGGACAGCAGCTATCTGTGTGGACTCGAGCTGCCCACACCCCTACTCCTACAGCACCCTGCCCTCCCGGCCACAAACGCAGATCCAGGCTCCATAGAGAGCACCTCACCTGTTCCTCTGGATTGTGTGTTTGTGAAGAGCTGCACACACAGTTTTCTCTCCATCTCTGACTCACACCAAGCACAACGGTGGGGACTTTCACAGGGACAGGGTCTCTGGAACCGGACTGTCCACTGAGGCCACTGGCACCGCCTCCCTCCTCTGCTGAAGAGGCAGGGGGCAGCTGGCCCTGGGTGGGCTGGACGCCCTGCCCCCAGCTCTGAACCAGGGGCCTGGGGTCACCCTGAGAGGGCAGCGCCGTGCTGAGCCTCCTCCACCAGCAGGGGGCAGCAGAGCCCCAGGTGCTGTAGCCAGACACAGGCTGGTGCTGCCCAGAGGAGCCCAGGAGGGGGCCAGGCTGGGACAGCAAGGTGTGCAGGGCACGGCCCGTGGACTGGACGTCAGCACAGTCCATCCTGGACCTGTGCGGCAGTGCCCACATCCTGAGGGTCAGTCAGCATGTCACAGTGTCCTGTGTCCAGCGCTCTGGCAGGGGCTGGGCTCAGTGGGCCTCACAGGGCAATGCTTGCGGAGCCTGGGCCAGGGTAACGAGGTTGATCCTTCCGAAAGTGGAGCCCACCCAGTCAGGTGGTCTCTAGAGGGCCCCGCTCTGCACCGGGCTCCAGCAGGGTCAACAGCCCTCTGACCTGAGCCAGGACACCCACAGCCCTGGAGGGTGGGAACAGTGGTCCTGAGTGATCACTGGGGGGTGACTCTGCCCCGGGGCTTGAGACCAAGGCTGGATCTCTACCCAGAGAAGCAGCTGCAGGGCGTTGGTCTCCACTGGCCTCTGTCTCTTCTCCCCACACAGCTGGTGAAAATGGTCCCCAGGACCAGGGAGGAGCCAGAGGACAAATTTGCATAACCCCCAAAACCACTGCCTCCAAAGGCCACAGAGGGTACAACAGCGGCCATGGAGCCAGGTTGTGCTGCACACAGGGCTGTGGGGCAGCTCCGCCATGGCCTGCACCCCGCTCCTTCTCCTCCTCACCCTCTGCACAGGTGACCTCCTCAGCCCCGTCTCCAGGCATGGCCTCCCCAGGCTGCCCGATGCCCTGTCTCCTCCCAGGATGGAGAGAGGGAGGCCCTGGATGGTCCCAGGTTATGAAGCGCCCTCTCCCCTTTTGTCTTGCAGGCTCTGTGTTCTCCTACGAGCTCACTCAGCGCCCGCCCGCTTTGTCGGTGGCCCCCGGGGGGACGGCCACAATCACCTGCTCTGGAGATGCCCTGCCAGATAGTTACGCAGATTGGTACCAGCAGAAGACAGGACAGTCCCCTGTGTGTGTGATTTACAATGATAGCGAGCGGCCCTCGGGGATCCCAGAGAGAATCTCTGGGTCGAGCTCAGGAACCACAGCCACGCTGACCATTAGCAGAGTCCAGCCCGAGGACGAGGCCAACTATTACTGTTACTCGTGGAACAGCGATGGACCTAAAGCACAGTGACAGAGGCAGATGGTGAAGAGAGACACAAACCCTCCCTGCCTGTGTCCCACGTCGCAGGCCCCAGGAGCACTGAGATGCAGCAGGACACGTCTGCACAGCCACCCACATCCTCCCCAGCTGCGCCTCCTCCAGCCTCCAGCCGCCCTCGGCCCAGGTGGACACGGAAGAACTGAGGCAGAGTCAGCAGGACAGCTTGGCGGGCCTGCTGTGAGCCAGAGCGAGCAGAGGAGGCTGGACCCGTGGAGGCCAGGAGGGTGGAGACATCCTCCGTGGTCACGGTCCCTGTGCAGCCATGTGTGTGCTGAGGCCACTCCATGTCGGATCTCCTCAACGTCCAGCCTTGAGCTGCTCAGCTCTCAGTCATGACACCCATATCCTTGGAGCCCGGCGTCCTGAGCAGAGAGCCCCGTGCAGGGGACCCGGGGGCTGACCCGGAGCCCCTCCAGGGCTGAGCTCTACCCACCCCACTCAGACTCTGGCCGCTCACAGAGGCCGCCCTGGAAGGTGCTGAGTGAGCAGAAACCTGCCTCCCTGTTCCTTTCCCTCCTCAGAGAGCTTCAGTCTCCTGGCTGTGTGAGGCCATGAGCCCGGGGCCGGCCCTAAGTTAGGAAACCCTAGAGGGCCTCAGCCCAGAGCTGGGAAAGCTCAGCGATCAACTGCGGCTCACGGGTCCTTCTCCTTCTGCCACGGGGCCTCCTCTCTGCTGTGTAGACAGTGAGTGTTGTTCTCCATCTCAGATCGGCCCGCAGGACGCCGGGTCTACAGAGCAGGCTGTCCACAATTGGCCATGAGGGACCTCGGAGGCCGGGCTACAGTTAGAAAGATGTGTTTCTTCTCCTGACCCCCCCCCCCGTGCAGATATTCAAAAGTTCCCCTGGATCCCTCATTCCTAGCTCCATAACATGAGAACACAGTCGGACAACTTAGAACTCTTTGTCAGGAAGGAGCCCATTGGGTTTAATCCACCCTGTGGGGGAATCCAGGCACAGTTGGACAAGAACACTCCTGTCTACACTGAAAGCCAGCTAAGGACCAATGCCAGGGCTGGGGATGGAGCTGAGAAGTGGAATGCCACAGCTTCAATCCCTGGTAACAAATATAAAAATAAAGTACAAAATAAGGAAACCTCCACTGTTTTATTATTTGTAAGGATCATGAATTATTCTCAGTAGTAAGGAACATGAATTCCTTACTAATAGTTCTACAAGCTGGAGTCCAAGGCCCTGCACCAGCAGAGTCAGTGTGTCAGGAGTGTCCTCCAGCTGCGTCTTCTAGAGACTGTGAGCAGAAAGATCCCACAGTATCAGGTGGTATTGTCTGCACACTTTTAGGCATCCAAACCTCCGTGCCTTCCATGAGAGAAGGGCCCTTAGGACTAACCCCTGCCTAAGAGGTCAGCCTTTAATGCTGTTACCTTGAGGGTGAAGGTTCCACAGACACTCAGGCCCAGCACTGCCTGATCACCACCCACACTCTAGAGGAAATGGCCAGACCTCAGTGGGTCCTATGGGACTCTCTCCCGGGCTGTGACGCCCTCTGGCTCCGTCATAGGGACGGCCATGGCTCCCCTGCCCGGCCTTGTTGCTGCTGGGCATTGGCTCTTCTCCTGGGATCTGGCTGCTTTCCACGAATCTCAGCAGGGACCCTCTGACCAGGCCGGTGGGTGCGTCCTGTGGCCTGTGTGCATTTGTGTAGTATGTGGAGCGTGTTTAGGGGGCCTGGGTTCACTCTGTCCACTCAGTATTATCAGGTTCCTCATACACAGGAGGCCATGTTCACGGGATGGTCTAGGTCCAGGTCCTGGTGCTCAGCAGGGAGACGGCCTGTGAGCACTGGACAATGAGTCCCACAGGGTACGTGGGACCTGATGACGGGCTGTCCACAGACCCCTGGAGAGGACATGGGCACTGGACACAGAGGACGTTGAAGGAACCACAGTGAGAGATGGATCCCTGTGCGTCTCGGCTGTGACCACACTGCGTCCGAGCTCGCCTTGTAAACACAAGCTGTGTGTGAGACATGAACAGAATGTGAAGCTTCTGTCCCCATCCCTCCACAGGTCACACAGCACACGTATTTAGGAAACAGTTCACTTTGTTTCTTTCTACATAAAGTCTGCACTCACTGTTGGTGGTTGTTGGAGAGGTGACATGGGAAGGAGGAAGGCTTTGCACTAGACTCCAGCAGGCCCTGCCGTGTGGGGAGGAGGAAGCCCTAGACCTCTCCTTCTGTTCATGGCCCCTGTGTGTGGAGGGGTAAGAAAGTCAAGGATGGAGAGAGATTTGCTAGTCATGGGCTCCTGCTGTCTCTGGTAATCTCAATTGTCAGAAACTGTGCCTGGGAGGCTGCTTTGCTGTCTGTGTCTAGGACCCAGCAGCCAACACCACCCACTTGACTTTCACCCACAGGGCACCCAGAGAAGCCATCCCTGGGCCTCTGTCTCCCTGTGGCCTGATACCTCTCTGCAGATGCCCCACAATCCCAGACACAGGAGCAATGTGCCTAGGGTCACCCTGCCAAATCCTCCTCCAAAACCCTGTGCTCGTGTTTCCATGGTAACCAGAGCCCCTCCTTGGTCCTGGGGAGGCAGGGCACAGAGAGCAGAGGGGCTACCCCTGGGGCCAGGTGTAGGGATCAGGGAGCCACACCCTTACAGCCTGCTGTCAATCTCATCTGTACCCAGGACACCTGAGCCTCCCAGGCCCTGTGTGATGTGACCACCAGAGGGCAGCAGAGACCCGCCTGCCCAGGCCCTGGGGATGGGTGGGCTGGGCCTCAGGGGATCTTGCCCTTTTATTTTTGGTGAACTGTAGTCATCATCTTAAGGAGTCCACGATGGCAGAGACACACGCATACATCATCCATTCAGCCCTTCCCTAACCCCACCCCATTCCCCCCTTCTCCCTCTCCTCATGTTTGGCTTAGTGGGTGATTTGATAGGTTTGTGAATGGAAGCCCTTCCTCCTTCCTTCCTTCCTCCCTTCCGACCTTTCCTCCCTCTCTTCCTTCCTTCCTTCCCTCCCTTTCTCCTTCCTCCCTCCTTTCCTTCCTTCCTTCCCTTCCTTCCTCCTCCCTCCCTCCCTCCTTCCTTCCTCCTTCCTTCTTTCCTGCTTCCTTCCTTCCTAGTGAGAATTGGACTCGGGTGCTCTCTATCTCTGAGCTACATCCTAACTTTTATTAGAGACAGGCTCCTCCAAGTTTCCACACTCATCTCGTCCCTGAGATCCTGTTTCCTGGGCTCTGAGTATGTGGAGTTACAGGCTGCACAGCGCACAGCACACGCCAAGGCTCTGTCAACAGTTCGTGTGCACATGGACACCGTAGGATTTCGTCTGGCTCCACTCAGGAGCTGTGTGATCTTGACAGGACCCTGCTGCCCCCGTGTCTGGCTGTCACGTGGAGACTGGGGTCAGCGGTCACTGTTCTGTGGTGAAGGGACCTCTGAACGGAGCTTAAACTCCTGAACACCTGGACTCTGCTGGAAACTCACTGAGAGAAGCCCTGCAGCCTCACACCAAGATGGCTCACCTCCCTCCTGGGCCAGGATTCCACTCAGCAAGGTGATGGGCTTCCTGCCAGGACAGTCACAAGGTCAGCCCTGTCCCTCCCAGGACCCTCTGGGCAAAAACAGGTCACCCAGGCCAGGACTCCAGGCTGCAAGAAAGACACAGACACGTCCCCTCTGGGCTCTGTATGGCCAGGGCATCAGGAGAGTGGACAGACACCATGGAGTGGAGGTCACCTGGACTGTGGGGCCAGCAGGCACAGGAGGGCCCCATAAGCTGGGTGCTGTGTGCAGGGTCCCCCTCTCCTCCTGTGCCCTGGACTGAGCATTGCCCCAGACTCCACCAGGCTCCTCCTTCAGCCTCCTGAGCTGGGCTGATTTGCATAGAGGCAGCTCTCTCCAGCAGGGGATAAGAGAGGCCAGGGGGAAGGCAGCCCAGCCTGGCCTGGGGAGCAGCCTGCACATGCACCATGGCCTGGACCCCCCTCCTCCTGGGACTCCTGGCTCACTGCGCAGGTGCTGTCTAGAGACCACCCAGCCAGCTCAGCAGGGCCGGCCTGTGTGGGCAGGGGCTCAGACCTGTGCAGGATGGGGCTGGGGGCTGGGGCTGACCTCCCCACCCTGGGCTCACTGGTTGTGTGAGCCTTAGGGGCTGGGGTTGCCAGGACACGGGGCAGGACTGCTCCTGTGTCAAGGCTCCATGCTCCAGCCAAGCCCATGGCGAGCTGGTGGGGAGGCTGATGGAGGGTGATCTCTGTGCCCAGTGAATCCCTGAAGCTGAGCCAGGCCCAGAGAGGGGGCTCCTGGGATTGTTCCTTCTTCACCTGCACATAACTCCTATCCTCTGCCCGCAGGCTGCGTGGCCTCCTATGAGCTGACTCAGCCCTCCTCGGTGTCCGTGACCTTGGGACAGACGGCCAGGATCACCTGTGGGGGTAACAACATTGGAAGTAAATATGTGCACTGGTACCAGCAGAAGCCACCACAGGCCCCTGTGCTGGTCATCTATACTGATAGCAAGCGGCCCTCAGGCATCCCTGACCGATTCTCTGGCTCCAACTCGGGGAACACGGCCACCCTGACCATCAGCGGGGCCCAGGCCGAGGACGAGGCTGACTACTACTGTCAGGTGTGGGACGGCAGTACTGGAGCTCACAGTGACTAAGGCCCAGGGGGAAGTGAGACCCAAACTGCCCCAGCCTGGCCCGCGGCCCCTCCCTGCAGCTCACAGCACAGGAGCCCCAGCCACAGGGGGCGCTGGCCCCTGCCACATATTCCTAAACAGTGGGACAGTCCTGCCCTCTCCACTGATGCCCTGAGACCTGAGCAGGTCACCTGAGTTGACTTGAGCTGCCCCTTCCAGGGCCACCTGTGAGTTCCAGGCCCCTGGGTCTTAAGCTTCAGGGGAATCCACAGTGATGGGGTGTTCGCTGTGGTTCAGAAGGGCGGCGGGGATGGTTCTAGCCTGGGGCTTGTGCACTGGAGGGTTAAAGCAGGTCTGGAAGGAACAGACTGGGACTGGGGATCGTCTGTGATGCAGTGAAGTTGGTGGATATTGGGGCACAGGATGTCCTGCGTGGGGTCGTGATTGGCAGATGTCTTAGACAAGCTTCCTGCCTGCCCAGGTGAGAGGTGTTTCTTCACTACAGGCGGCTGCCAACCTGTACGCAGGTTCTCAGGAATGGGCTGGATGAGGAGCGACTGAGTTACGGTTTTCACCCTCAGGCTCCTGGGCACGCGGTCCTGGGTCCAACAGTGACGCTGACACAGGGGACCTCCGTCCTCAGACCAGCACACTTTCAGGACAGTGATGATGGGTCAGGGGCGGGGAGCTGCCATCCCAGAGGGAAGCAGACACACAGGCCTCCATGTAGGGTGAGGTCCTGGGTCAGCCCCTTGCGGAGCTGCAGGACTCCTTTCTAGGGATAGAAATGAGCGTGAGGGTCCCCAAAGGTGAGGTGGGGTGGGGTCTGGGTGGAGGGGAGGCCATCCCAGGTCCAGGGCGGCCCTGACAGGACTGAGGTCAGGAAGGCATGGCGGCCTGGCCCTGCCTGTTCCAGCTCCACCCAGCAGTGCCCGGGCTCCTCCTCCCTCCTCAGGACCCTTCTCCCCATCCCCTGCCTCCCCCCTCATGGCCTCCCCTCTGTCTGCCCCCTCTGTGCAGAGCCTCCCTGCTCCAAGCCAGGGCTGCAGAGGAGCCCAGCCTAACCTGGGCCAGAGCTGCTTCCTGCCCATGTGCGACAAAGCCATTGGCAGCAGCACCTCAGGGCCTCACAGTGGGAGGGGTCTGCGACAGCCTGGGGACCCTCAATGCTCCCGGCAGGACTCTGATGACCCTCTCAGCTGAGGCCATCTTGTCTCCTCCTGCTGCTGCACCGGAGGCCACCTGTGGCCCCTGCACGTAGCCAGAGCACCTCCATCACCCGTTGCCCTGACCTGCTCCGTCCTCGGACTCGTGGGATATGACCACGAGTCAAAAAGAAATCACAGGCTCCAACTGGGCAGGAGAAAAGCCTGTTAGACATTCCTGCATCCTGTCTTGTCTTCAGCGGTGAGCTTGTCATGAATATCAGGTGCACAGAACCGACACACCCATTTAAAAGCCTGCAGCTCGGCCGGGTGTGGTGGCGCATGCCTGTAATCCCCGCGCTTGGGAGGCAGAGACAGGAGAATCGGGCAGGTACGAACCCAGCCATGCTGGCTTAAGAGACCCTGTTTCCAAATAAAGATATAAAAATAGGTCTGGGAGTGTAGCCCAGAGGTAGAAGGGCTTCTAAGAACCCTTGTACCACCAATACATACATACATACATACATACATACATACATACATACATAAATTCCTGCAGCAATTCAAGAGAGAAACCGCACATTGGCGGTTAATTTGTTCAATATATATTCTTTTTTTTTGTAGACTTGGGGTTCTCATCCAAAGGTATTCTACCCCTGATCTACACCCTCAACCCTAGTTTACTTTTATTTGAAACTGTCTGTGTAGGTTGATGAGAATCTCACTACTTGCAGAGGCTGTCCTCAAACCAGCCATTCCCCAGTCTCAGCTTCCCAAGTACTGGGATTCCAGGCATGCACACCATACCCAGCTCCTTCCCTATTCTAATGAAATAGTGTCCCTGCCATGTTTCTTCCCTAGCTGCAGGGAGGGTCTGTCTCTGCGGGTCACTGAGGCCCAGAGGAGGTGCTGATGGCTCCCTGCAGCCAGGCACAGCAGCCCCCACCTCAGGAGCTCAGCCCACCAAGAGGCTCCTTGAACCAGGAGGGTGATGGAGGAGGGGGCCCTGCCCAGCTGTGGGCTCCAACAGAGACTGAGGCCCAACAGGCTCAGCAGACAGGACCTGGCCCACCGCCACAGTTCAGTCCGCAGGAGCCTGGGCCTGAGCCTGGGCCTGACCCGAGAACCCCCCAGGGAGCTGCGCGGTAGGACCAGGAGAATATTCCACGGTCTCTTCTCCCTGAGCCCTGAAGCTCCTGTGACTCAGCTGCCCAGGGGAGGTGGCCTGAGGCACCTGCCGCTCAGCTGCTCAGGAGAAAGGGCACAGAGGACAGGCAAAGAAACACGGGAGCCAGGCCAGCCCTGCCAGCCCACAGCCCAGCATGGCCGCTCTAGCGCTCATCTGGCTCAGCCCCGTGCTCCTCCACCTGCAGCTAGGCTGTAATGGGGACAGCAGCTATCTGTGTGGACTCGAGCTGCCCACACCCCTACTCCTACAGCACCCTGCCCTCCCGGCCACAAACGCAGATCCAGGCTCCATAGAGAGCACCTCACCTGTTCCTCTGGATTGTGTGTTTGTGAAGAGCTGCACACACAGTTTTCTCTCCATCTCTGACTCACACCAAGCACAACGGTGGGGACTTTCACAGGGACAGGGTCTCTGGAACCGGACTGTCCACTGAGGCCACTGGCACCGCCTCCCTCCTCTGCTGAAGAGGCAGGGGGCAGCTGGCCGTGGGTGGGCTGGACGCCCTGCCCCCAGCTCTGAACCAGGGGCCTGGGGTCACCCTGAGAGGGCAGCGCCGTGCTGAGCCTCCTCCACCAGCAGGGGGCAGCAGAGACCCAGGCGCTGCAGCCAGGACACAGGCTGGTGCTGCCCAGGGGAGCCCAGGAGGGGGCCAGCCTGGGTCAGCAGGGTGTGCAGGGCACGGCCCGTGGGCTGGACGTCAGCACAGTCCATCCTGGACCTGTGTGGCAGTGCCCAATCCTGAGCGTCAGTCAGCATGTCATGGTGTCCAGCGCTCTGGCAGGAGCTGGGCTCAGTGGACCTCACAGAGCAATGCCTGGGGGGCCTGGGCCAGGGTAACGAGGCTGATCCTGCAGGAAAGGGGAGCCCACCCAGTCAGGTGGTCTCTAGAGGGCCCCGCTCTGCCACCGGGCTCCAGCAGAGTCAACAGCCCTCTGACCTGAGCCAGGACACCCACAGCCCTGGTGAGTGGGGACAGTGGTCCTGAGTGATCACTTGGGGGTGACTGTGACCCGGGGATTGAGACCAAGGCTGGATTTCTGCCCTGAGAAGCAGCTGCAGGGCGTGGGTCTCCACCAGCCTCTGTCTCTTCTCCCCACACAGCTGGTGAAAATGGTCCCCAGGACCAGGGAGGAGCCAGGAGAGGACAAATTTGCATAACCCCCATCACCACTGCCTCCAAAGGCCTCAGAGGGTACAACAGCGGCCCTGGAGCCAGGTTGTGCTGCACACAGGGCTGTGGGGCAGCTCCGCCATGGCCTGCACCCTGCTCCTTCTCCTCCTCACCCTCTGCACAGGTGACCTCCTCAGCCCCGTCCCCAGGCATGGCCTCCCCAGGCTGCCCTACCTCCTGTCTCCTCCCAGGATGGAGAGAGGGAGGCCCTGGATGGTCCCGGGTTATGAAGCGCCCTCTCCCCTTTTCTCTTGCAGGCTCTGTGTTCTCCTACGAGCTCACTCAGCGCCCGCCAGCTTTGTCGGTGGCCCCCGGGGGGACGGCCACAATCACCTGCTCTGGAGATGCCCTGCCAAAATACTACGCATATTGGTACCAGCAGAAGGCAGGACAGTCCCCTGTGCTTGTGATTTACAATGATAGCAAGCGGCCCGCGGGGATCCCAGAGAGATTCTCTGGGTCGAGCTCAGGGACCACAGCCACGCTGACCATCAGCAGAGTCCAGGCCGAGGACGAGGCTGACTATTACTGTTCCTCAGAAAACAGCGATGGTACTCAATCCACAGTGACAGAGACAGATGGTGAAGAGAGACACAAACCCTCCCTGCCTGCGTCCCGCGTCGCCGGCCCCAGGAGCACTGAGACGCAGCAGGACACATCTGCAAAGCCACCCACATCCTCCCCAGCTGCGCCTCCTCCAGCCTCCAGCCGCCCTTGGCCCAGGTGGACACGGGAGGACTGAGGGAGAGTCAGCAGGACAGCGTGTCTGGTCTACTGTGAGCCAGAGCAAGCAGAGGGAGGCTGGACCAGTGGAGACCAGGAGGGTGGAGACGTCCTCCGTGGTCACGGTCCCTGGGTGGCCCTGTGTGTTCTGTGGCCACTCCATGTCGGATCTCCTCAACGTCCAGCCCTGGAGCTGCTCAGCTCTCAGCCCTGACACCCATACCCTTGGAGCCCGGTGTCCTGAGCAGAGAGCCCCGTGCAGAGGACCCGGGGGCTGACCCGGAGCCCCTCCAGGGCTGAGCTCCTACCCACCCCACTCAGACTCTGGCCGCTCACAGAGGCCGCCCTGGAAGGTGCTGAGTGAGCAGAAAACTGCCTCCCTGTTCCTTTCCGTCCTCAGAGAGCTTCAGTCTCCTGGCTGTGTGAGGCCATGAGCCCGGGGCCGGCCCTAAGTTAAGAAGCCCTAGAGGGCCTCAGCCCAGAGCCGGGAAAGCTCAGCGATCAACTGCGGCTCACGGGTCCTTCTCCTTCTGCCACGGGGCCTCCTCTCTGCTGTGTAGACACTGAGTGTTGTCCTCCATCTCAGATCGGCCCGCAGGACGCCGGGTCTACAGAGCAGGCTGTCCACAATTGGCCATGAGGGACCTCGGAGGCCGGGCTACAGTTAGAAAGATGTGTTTCTTCTCCTGACTCCCCCGTGCAGACATTCAAAAGTTCCCCTGGATCCCTCATTCCTAGCTCCATAACATAAGGACACAGTCAGACACACCAAGCACTGTTTGCCAGGAAGGAGCCCATTGGGTTTAATCCACCCTGTGGGGGAATCCAGGCACAGTTGGACAAGAACAACTCTGGACTTCCGGGAAGATGGCGACCGAGAAAAGCGGGGCTTAAGAGCCCTGCTAACAACAAATCTCCATTACCACAAAATCAGCGCCTTTCATAGCCAGAAAACACCATCACCAGTGAAACAAAAAATCACCAGGCTCCAGAGAGAAAGCGGACTGAGAACAGAGCCACAGAGGAGATAACCGACATTGCGCCCGAGGACGCGGCAGACGCGGCAGCAGCGCCATACTGCCGGCGGCACCGGCGAATTCACGGGATGGCTACAGCAAGCCGAGGTGAGCTGCTGCGGAACAGCCAGGCGGGATTTCTCCGCGCAGAGAGCATCTAAAGCTCCCAGTGGCCGAGCTCAGCACACGCTGCAGGGATTCAGAGTAGAAATCAAAATCAAGAAGAAAAACACCAGCCCCATAGCCGAGGGCGTAGCAGCGGCGCCATATTGCCACTGGCGGCAGCAGCAGCGAATTCAGCGAGGCCAGTACAGCTACATCTGCGTACTCAAGAACAGGGAGTCAAATTGCGGGCCACAGAGGAGAAATCCCAGTACTGTACTCCCTGGGACTTGACCCAGTGGGGGAGGGGCGGTGGCAGAGATATCACACCATAGGAGAACGTGCAACCTGGCACCCCCCACAGTCTAAAGCAGCCTCTATCGACTCTCTGGGTCGGAGACTCTGTGATAAAACCCAGTAAAGGAGTAGTGGGGTCCGAGATACTACTGACTCGAGATCCAGAACACCTTAAGGGAAGTCATAGTGACCCAAGGGAAGAACCCAGAGAAGGCACAAACATCGGAAATCATGGGAAAGAGGAATAATACTGGAGCAATTAATGCTCACAACCCCACAACATCAGAACCCGATAAAACAGAACATCAGAGATTTCTAGAAGATCAAATCAGGAAAATAACTGTAGAAATAATAGAGGTGCTTCGAAAAGAATTCAGAGAGAGCCAAAAAGAGATAAAGGATGCAATTAATGAAGTAAAGGCCTCAATTCAAAGCACAAACAACCAATTAGAACACATGGAGAACAGAATCTCGCTCTTAGAAGATGAGCAATCCAAAAATGAACTCATAGTTTCTAATCTAGAAAAAAATATCCGACAACAGGAATCTGATATTGAGGAAATATAGGCCCATTTTAAGAGAGCTAACCTAAGAATAATTGGAATAGAGGAGGGAAAAGAAAGTGAAACCAAAGGGATCAACAATCTCTTCAAAGAAGTAATAGCAGAAAATTTTCCAAACATAGAGCAAGAGGTTGATACAAAGGTCCAGGAAACTTATAGAACTCCCTTTAGACAGGATCGGAGAAGAGGATCCCCACGCCACATAATTGTCAAAATGACCAATGTGGAAGCCAAGCAGAGAATCTTAAAGGCAACAAAAACAAAGGGCCAAGTGACATTCAGAGGCAAACCAATTAGAATCACTCCAGACTTCCCAAACCAAGTCATGAGAGCCAGAAGGGCTTGGAGTAACATATTCCAAACTCTGAAAGAAAACAACTTCCAGCCAAAAATTTCCTACCCAGCAAAACTTTCTATCAAATTAGATGGAAAAATAAGAAGCTTCCACGACAAACAGAAACTGAAGGAATTTATGTCTTCAAAACCAGCGCTAGAGAAAATACTCAAAGAGATTAACTACAAAGAAGAAATAGGTAACACACACAAGAACCAGAGAAACAAGATTTTCCATCCAACAGACAACTAAGACTGGTTATCTGTGGAGATTCATTATTTATGTTAGTCTTTTACGTATCTCTAAATGGTATTGCTTGCCTTTATTGTTGTTAATTTTTAGGATTTCTAGTTGGGATATTAATATACCTTCAGATATAGCAATTGGAAATATTTTATCCCATTCTATTAGTAACTGTTAACTCTGTTTACATTGTCTTTGGATATACAATTTTTTTTTATTTTTTAGGGAGTCTGTATACTCCTCTGTTACCTGTGCCATTGAAATCATAACCAAGAAATCACTGCCAATTTCAATGTTGTGAGGTTTTATGACCCAGATTTTCTCCTAAAAGTTTATAGTCTTAAGATTTATATTTAGGTCTATTATCTATTTTGAGTTAATATTTGTATATGGGATTAGGTAAGGGTCCAATTTTATTCTTTTCCATGTAATTATTATTTTTTAACAATATTTAGTTAAAAGATTATCATTTCTACCACCAAATGTTCGTGGAAACCTTGTCAAAAATAACTTGACAATATAGGGAAGAATTTAGCTCTAGGCTTTTATTTAACTCCAATGGTTTATATATCTGCCTTTAGAATAGTACTACACTGTTTCAATTATTGTAGCTTTATATGGTTTGAAATCAGAAAATATATATCTTCTAGCTTTGTTCTTTTTCAAGATCGTTTTGGGTACCTAGACTCCATATTCCATATTAGGATAGATTTTTTTCTGAAAAATAAATATATAAATATATGATAGTTTCACCTAAAAAATAGAAAAAAATATTCTCTGGTAAGAAAGAAAGCAAAAAGAAATATTGAAATGTTATCTTTAAGTCATCAAAAGCTTGGTATCAGACAAATGAAACTGTTATGTGAGATTATCATTTTTAATTTTAGATAAATTGCCATAATACTAGATGTCAACTACTAAGCCAAGCATGGGAGGGAGGGATAGGGAGAGAATGGGGTGGGGATTGGGTGGGGGCTGACTGGGAAAAGTGTGCATGTATGTCTACAAAAGTATGTATCCTACTATGATGTATGAATACAGTGCACCAATAAAAAAAAAAAAAAGAACAACTCTGTCTACACTGAAAGCCAGCTAAGGACCAATGCCAGGGCTGGGGATGGAGCTGAGAAGTGGAATGCCCCAGCTTCAATCCCTGGTAACAAATATAAAAATAAAGTACAAAATAAGGAAACCTCCACTGTTTTATTATTTGTAAGGATCATGAATTATTCTCAGTAGTAAGGAACATGAATTCCTTACTAATAGTTCTACAAGCTGGAGTCCAAGGCCCTGCACCAGCAGAGTCAGTGTGTCAGGAGTGTCCTCCAGCTGCGTCTTCTAGAGACTGTGAGCAGAAAGATCCCACAGTACCAGCTGGTATTGTCCGCACACTTTTAGGCATCCAACCCTCCGTGCCTTCCACGAGAGAAGGGCCCTTAGGACTAACCCCTGCCTAAGAGGTCAGCCTTTAATGCTGTTACCTTGAGGGTGAAGGTTCCACAGACACTCAGGCCCAGCACTGCCTGATCGCCACCCACACTCTAGAGGAAATGGCCAGACCTCAGTGGGTCCTCCTGGGACTCTCTCCCGGGCTGTGACGCCCTCTGGCTCCATCATAGGGACGGCCATGGCTCCCCTGCCTGGCCTTGTTGCTGCTGGGCATTGGCTCTTCTCCCTGGGATCTGGCTGCTTTCCACGAATCTCAGCAGGGACCCTCTGACCAGGCCGGTGGGTGCGTCCTGTGGCCTGTGTGCATTTGTGTAGTATGTGGAGCGTGTTTAGGGGGCCTGGGTTCACTCTGTCCACTCAGTATTATCAGGTTCCTCATACACAGGAGGCCATGTTCACGGGATGGTCTAGGTCCAGGTCCTGGTGCTCAGCAGGGAGATGGCCCGTGAGCACTGGACACGGAGTCCCACAGGGTAGGTGGGACCTGATGACGGGCTGTCCACAGACCCCTGGAGAGGACGTGGGCACTGGACACAGATGACGTTGAAGGAACCACAGTGAGAGATGGATCCCTGTGCGTCTCGGCTGTGCCCACACTGCGTCCGAGCTCGCCTTGTAAACACAAGCTGTGTGTGAGACATGAACAGAATGTGAAGCTTCCGTCCCCATCCCTCCACAGGTCACAGAGCACACGTATTTAGGACACAGTTCACTTTGTTTCTTTCTACATAAAGTCTGCACTCACTGTTGGTGGTTGTTGGAGGGGTGACGTGGGAAGGAGGAGGGCTTTGCACTAGACTCCTGCAGGCCCTGCCGTGTGGGGAGGAGGAAGCCCTAGACCTCTCCTTCTGTTCATGGCACCTGTGTGTGGAGGGGTAAGAAAGTCCAGGATGGAGAGAGATTTGCTAATCACGGGCTCCTGCTGTCTCTGCTAATCTCAATCGTCAGACCTCACGGCTGGGAGGCTGCTCTGCTGTCTGTGTCTAGGGCTCAGCAGCCAACACCACCCACTTGACTTTCACCCACAGGGCACCCAGAGAAGCCATCCCTGGGCCTCTGTCTCCATGTGGCTAGCCCTGATACCTCTCTGCAGATGCCCCACAATCCCAGACACAGGAGCAAGAAGCCTAGGGTCACCCTGCCAAATCCTCCTCCAAAAGCCTGTGCTCATGTTTCCATGGTAACCAGAGCCCTTCCTTGGTCCTGAGGAGGCAGGACCATAGAGAGCAGAGGGGCTACCCCTGGGGCCAGGGGCATGGATCAGGGAGTCACACCCTTAGAGCCTGCTGTCAATCTCATCTGTACCCAGGACACCTGAGCCTCCCAGGCCCTGTGTTACGAGGCCACCAGAGACAGTGTGAGGGGCAGCAGAGACCCGACTGCCCAGGCTTGGAGATGGGTGGGCTGGGCCTCAGGGGATCTGCCCTGCACGAGGCTGGGCACCACCTGGGACCTGAGGAAGGGTCACTGTCCTGCAGCGGCATCCTGGACACTCGCGCACAGTCTGGCTCGCGTCTCACACTGACCCTGGAGGCGGCAGCTTCCCTGACACTTCTCCAGGCCTGGGTACCTCCATGTTGACCTTTGGCGTCAACCCTGTGGCTGTCCTCACAGTCGTCCTCCCTGGATGTCCAGGGTCCTGCCTCCTCGCTCTGCTCTGAGCTCCTGGTCTGGGGATCCCCGCACCCCAGTCCCCCGTCTCTGCTGTTTCTGTCCTAGTGTGCTGACGGGTCTCAGCTCTCTTATTCTCAGCGTGAGGCACAGTTCCCAGCTGCGCACCTCGCATGCGGTACTGGAGGATTTTGAGTCACTCCCCCTGTGCTTCCTGCTGCCTCCAGGTTGTGGTCCTCCGCCTCAGCCTCTTGGTTCCCGGGGATGACAAGTGTGGCCTCTGCCCGTCATCATTTGTGTTGATGATGTATTTTCCCTGCAATTGAACATAAAGTTCTTATTACTAATGCTTATATGAGGAGACCCTGCAGCGTGCAGAACCCTGGAATGTCTTCTAGACAAAGTCACCAACTGACCTGTCCCTGCCCAGAGCACACAGAGATGGACACTGAGGAAGAACCTGGGAATTCAGAAGAGCCACGGGCCAAGAGGAACTCATAATTCTCTGAGCGTCGGCCTTCCTCCCTTCCTTCTTCATCCCATTCTTCTTTATTTAGCTTTTATTTTTTATTTTATTTATTTATATTTCGGTGAATTGTAGTCATCATCTTAAGGAGTCCACGATGGCGGAGACACACACCCATACATCATCCATTCAGCCCTTCCCTGACTCCACCCAGCTCCCTCCTTCTCTCTCTTCTCATGTTTGGCTTAGTGGTTGGTTTTATAGGTTTGTGAATGGAAGCCCTTCCTCCTTCCTTCCTTCCTTCCTTCCTTCCTTCCTTCCTTTCTCCTTCCTTCCTTCCTTTGTTCTTTCCTGCTTCCTTCTTTCGTAGTGTGGATTGGACTCACGTGCTCTCTATCTCTGAGCTACATCCTAACTTTTATTAGAGACAGGCTCCTCCAAGTTTCCACACTGATCTCGTCCCTGAGATCCTGTTTCCTGGGCTCTGAGTATGTGGAGTTACAGGCTGCGCAGCGCACAGCACACGCCAAGGCTCTGTCAACAGTCCGTGTGCACATGACAGCACAGGGTTTCATCTCGCTCCGCTCAAGAGCTGTGTGATCTTGACAGGACCCTGCACTGCCCTGTGTCTGGCTGTCGCGTGGACTGGGGTCAGCATTCAGTGTTCTGTGGTGAAGGGACCTCTGAATTGAACTTCAACTCCAGAACACCTGGACTCTGCTGGAAACTCACTGAGAGAAGCCCTGCAGCCTCACACCAAGATGGCTCACCTCCCTCCTGAGCCAGGATTCCACTCAGCAAGGTGATGGGCTTCCTGCCAGGACAGTCACAAGGTCAGCCCTGTCCCTCCCAGGACCCTCTGGCCAAGACCATTCACCACAGGCTAGGACTCCAGGCTGCAAGGAAGATGCAGATACGTCCCCTCTGGGCTCTGCATGGCCAGGGAATCAGGAGAGTGGATGAACACCATGAAATGGAAGTCACCTGGACTGTGGGACAAGCAGGCAAAGGAGGGCCCCATGAGTTGGGTGCTGTGTGCAAGGTCCCCCTCTCCTCCTATGCCCTGGGCTGAGCCTGCGCCAGACACCACCAGGCTCCTCCTTCAGCCTCCTGAGCTGGGCTGCTTTGCATAGAGGCAGCTCTCTCCAGCAGGGGATAAGAGAGGCCAGGGGGAAGGCAGCCCAGCCTGGCCTGGGGAGCAGCCTGCACCTGCACCATGGCCTGGACCCCCCTCCTCCTGGGACTCCTGGCTCACTGCGCAGGTGCTGTCTAGAGACCACCCAGCCAGCTCAGCAGGCCCGGCCTGTGTGGGCAGGGGCTCAGATTTGTGCAGAATGGGGCTGGGGGCTGGGGCTGACCTCCCCACCCTGGGCTCACTGGCTGTGTGAGCCTGAGAGGCTGTGTCTGCTCTTGTGTTCAAGGCTCCATGCTCCAGCCAAGCCCATGGCGAGCTGGTGGGGAGGCTGATGGAGGGTGATCTCTGTGCCCAGTGAATCCCTGAAGCTGAGCCAGGCCCAGAGAGGGGGCTCCTGGGATTGTTCCTTCTTCACCTGCACATAACTCCTGTCCTCTGCCCGCAGGCTGCGTGGACTCCTATGAGCTGACTCAGCCCTCCTCGGTGTCCGTGACCCCAGGACAGACGGCCAGCATCACCTGTGGGGGAAATCGCATTGGAGGATACAATGTGCAGTGGTACCAGCAGAAGCCAACGCAGGCCCCTGTGCTGGTCATCTATAATGATAGGAGACGGCCCCCAGGCATCCCTGACCGATTCTCTGGCTCCAACTCGGGGAACACGGCCACCCTGACCATCAGCGGGGCCCAGGCCGAGGACGAGGCTGACTACTACTGTCAGGTGTGGGACAGCAGCACTGAAGCTCACAGTGACTAAGGCCCAGGGGGAAGTGAGACCCAAACTGTCCCAGCCTGGCCCGCAGCCCCTCCCTGCAGCTCACAGCACAGGAGCCCCTGCCACAGCTATAGGGCATGGTTTTCTCATTAACATTATTTAAAAGAACTATATTATTTCACTTATGGGATTTTTGTATGATACCTGAAAAAACAGAGTAATTTTGAAAATAATATCCTAGTCCTTCAAAGAAAATTTAGTTGAGAGACCATGTACCCACATTGCCAAGGTTGCTGAAAACACTAAAAGAAGCATATTTTCACCAATGATTCAGTGATTCTAAGTCTTAACCAGGCATGGGAAAGGTTGGACGTGCAAATCTACCTGCTTATCTGTAAATGTAATGAAATGAAGAAAATATATTTTTATGAAAAAAATTTGTTTTTCAAGTAATATGTGATATAAATTTATAAGATATATTTCATTGCCAAAACAGAAAATGAGAAAAGGGTGTAACAACACCTCCAGAGCAAAGCATGTAGCCATACCATAAATAGTTTCATTAGTTCTTAGAAAGATTTTACTTTCATTTCGTAGGTTACATGATATATAATATTATAAAATTGTGCACATCCCATTTTACTGTGGCTCCTGGTGTAGGATGCTATGAGACCCTGCAGTGGTACTGGACAGGGCTGCCCTGGACCACTCAGAGGACTAGTGCTTAGAGTCACCTGGAGCAGGAAGCTTCCTCCACCCAGAGCACACAGGAGTGGACTCAGGAGAGGTGCTGGTGCAGGAGGCATGGAGGGGGCTGTGGACCAGCTGCCCAGCAGGCTCCTAAGCCCAGCCCTGCTCCTGCCCCATCCCACAGGCACTGCAGCCCCACTACCGTGATCTCTCCTGGCCTCCAGACCTCGTGCCTGGTGACCTCCCAGCTCTGGGAGGATGCTCCCTTCTGTCCCATGTTGTTCTGGGCCTACAAAAACCTGGGGACCATGACAAGCTATTCTTTAAAAGGTATGTGATTCCTACCACAGACGACAGAGCCCTGTCCCAAAACCCCTGGTCCACACTGGTATTCTTGCACAGGGCTTGAGCTGAACACAAGGTGTCTGCCCTCATCTCCTCGTGCCTATTATCATGGAGTCGACCTTGTCTGCTCTTCTCACAGCAGGGCCACAGGCATCACAGTGGGATTGCTGCTCACTTTCCTCCTCTGGATTCCCCGTCTATCTGGAATCTTTCACCTTCCCCATGCAGAAATGGAAGCAACTTCCCACATCTGAAATGTGCCATTTCTTGACTTTGCAAGAGTGACTTTGCAAGCACTGGGCTTCTTTCTTTGCAGTGAAAAGTATAAGATGAAATAATTTCTCAATTATTTGATGGGCCATATCTCAGAAAGTTTCTCACATTAAACCTTGAAAAGATGGTGAATGTGGAGAGCAGCACATCTCCGTCCTGCTGACATTTCATCTCTATCACCATGAATTAGCCTTCTCCAAGGAGGCTTTCAGTGTGGTCTCAAAAACACACACAGCAAGTAATCGAACTGCAGGGAATGAGACTTTGCGGCTCACCCTGGTGAAGGTGGGGATGGAGTCTGCTGTCAGACACAGAGCTATGTATTACCAGGGAGCCCCCAGCACCAGCCAGGCAAAAAGGTCTACAGTCCCCAGGGCACAGCACCCTGGTGATTGCCGCTGACCACACAATCGTGGTGGAGCGCAGAGGTCACACCAAACCAGCCCTATCCGTGGAGAATGCTGACCTCTACGTATGCAGCGAGTCTGTTCCCAGCAGCACCAGTTGTCTATATAGGCCTACGCAGGCAGGGAGAAACACAGGCTCGGGGTTTGTGGAAAGCATAGAGATCTGCACTTACACTAGAGATCCATCCTCAGTGATACCAGCCACCTCGTTAGACAGTGAGACTCAGGAATAGGCCCTGTGGAGAGCTCAGAGTCCCAGGCTTGCGGCATGAGAGGTGCCAGTGGCTCTTATTACTTGCGCAGACAACAGAGATAGGAAGCCAGGCTCCCAATCCCTGAAGAAGTCCAAGAAGTGGGGCTGCAAACAGACACCATTGCTAAGGCCACAAAGCAAATGAGAGCACTTGAAACATGCTTGAGAACCTAATGTGGAATATGAAACTTAAATGGCTGAAAGAATTCAAGAAACCCAGGAGGATGGCAGAGGCCACGTCTGCTCAGTAGTCATGTATTTATAGAGATGTGTAGTTGTCTGGGCTGAGAACTGTTTCTTCAGTGCAGGCAGCTGCTGACCTGGACACAGGTTCTCAGGAATGGCCTGGGTTGAGGAGAGACTGAGTTATTTTTTCACCCTCAGGCTCCTGGGTACGTTGTCCTGGGTCCAACAGTGACGATGACACAGGGGACCTCTGTCCTCAGACCAGCACACACCTGCACAACATGGTGATGCGCCGGGGGGCAGGGTGCCATCCCAGAGGGAAGTAGACACACAGGCCTCCATGTAGGGTGAGGTCCTGGGTCAGCCCCTGCGAAGCTGCAGGACTCCCCACAGGATAGAAATGAGCGTGAGGGTCCCCAAGGGGCAGCTGCGGTGGGGTCTGGGTGGAGGGGAAGGCCATCTCAGGTCAACAGGAGGGTGCAGGGGACGCCCTTGGACTGGAGTCAACACGGTCTGTCCTAGTCCTATTAGGAAGAAGGGAAAGGGGAGGAGGAAGGAGAAAAGAGAAGGAGTGGGAAGAGGAGAAGGAAGAAGAGGAAGAGCAGGAGGAGAGTTATGGAGAGGAGAAGGAGGTCAAGACAAAGGAGGAGAGAGAGGAAGAGGAGGAGGAAGGAGCCGAATGAAGGGGAGGTAGGAGGAGAAGGCAGAGGGTCATAGTAGACAGAAAAGGAGGAGAGAGAGGAGGAGCATGACAAGGATGATGAGAGGGATGAAGACTGCGACAATAGGAGGAGGACACTTAGGGGAAGAGGAGGTGGAGAAGCAGGAGGAGGAGGGAGATGAAGAGGAGGAGGAGAGGGAGGAGGAGCATGACAAGCAAGAGGAGGAGAGGGAGGAGGAAGAGAAGAACTAGAGCAAAGAGGAGGAGGGGAAGGAGGAAGAGAGAAGGAGGTAGTGAAGAAGCAAGAGGAGGAGAGGAGGATGAGGAGGAGGAGAGAGAGGAGGAGGAGCATGACAAGGAAGAGCAAGAAGGAGAGAAGAACTGGACCAAAGAGGAGGAGGGGGAGGACCCTGCAGTGCTCCCCTGGGCTCCAACTGACCCAGCTGTTTTCAGTTCCATGGGGGCAGCTCCCTACAGGCCCTAAACACACAGTCCTGGCTCCATAGAGAGCACCTCACCTGTTCTCTGGATTGTGTGTTTGTGAAGAGCTGCACACACAGTTTTCTCTCCATCTCTGACTCACACCAAGCACCTGGGTGGGGCCTTTTCACAGGGACTGGGTCGCTGGAACCGCACTGTCCACCTGCCTGAGGCCACAGGCGCCGCCTCCTTCGTCTTCTGAAGAAGCAGGGGGCAGCTGGCACGGGTGGGCTGGACGCCCTGCCCCCAGCTCTCAACCAGGGGCCTGGGGTCACCCTGAGAGGGCAGCGCTGCGCTGAGCCTCCTCCACCAGCAGGGGGCAGCAGAGCCCCAGGGGCTGCAGCCAGGACACAGGCAGGTGCTGCCCAGAAGAGGCCAGGAGGGGGCCAGCCTGGGTCAGCAGGGTGTGCAGGGCACGGCCCTTGGACTGGACGTCAGCACAGTGCATCCCGGGCCTGTGTGGCAGTGCCCAATCCTGAGCGTCAGTCAGCATGTCATGGTGTCCAGCGCTCTGGCTCAGTGGACCTCACAGAGCAATGCCTGGGGGGCCTGGGCCAGGGTAACGAGGCTGATCCTACAGGAAAGGGGAGCCTACCCAGTCAGGTGGTCTCTAGGCGGTCCTGCTCTGCCACCGGGCTCCAGCAGAGTCAACAGCCCTCTGACCTGAGCCAGGACACCCACAGCCCTGGAGGGTGGGGACAGTGGTCCTGAGTGATCACTTGGGGGTGACTGTGACCCGGGGATTGAGACCAAGGCCTGATTTCTGCCCTGAGAAGCAGCTGCAGGGCGTGGGTCTCCACCGGCCTTTGTCTCTTCTCCCCACACAGCTGGTGAGAATGGTCCCCAGGACCAGGGAGGAGCCAGGAGAGGACAATTTGCATAACCCCCAACACCACTGCCTCCAAAGCCTGAGAGAGTATAACCTCTGCCATGGAGCCCAGCACTGCTGGACACAGAGCTGTGGGGCAGCTCCGCCATGGCCTGCACCTCGCTCCTTCTCCTCCTCCTCACCCTCTGCACAGGTGACTGCTCAGTCCTGTCCCCAGGCTTGGCCTCCCAGGCTGCCCTACCCCCTGTCTCCTCCCAGGATGGAGAGAGGGAGGCCCTGGATGGTCCCGGGTTATGAAGCGCCCTCTCCCCTTTTCTCTTGCAGGCTCTGTGTTCTCCTACGAGCTCACTCAGCGCCCGCCAGCTTTGTCGGTAGCCCGCGGGGGGACGGCCACAATCACCTGCTCTGGAGATGCCCTGTCAAAAAAATACGCATATTGGTACCAGCAGAAGGCAGGACAGTCCCCTGTTCGTGTGATTTACGAAGATAGCAAGCGGCCCTCGGGGATCCCGGAGAGATTCTCTGGGTCGAGCTCAGGGACCACAGCCACGCTGACCATCAGCAGAGTCCAGGCCGAGGACGAGGCTGACTATTACTGTTTCTCAGCAAACAGCGATGGTACTCAATCCACAGTGACAGAGACAGATGGGGAAGAGAGACACAAACCCTCCCTGCCTGAGTCCCGCGTCGCCGCCCCCAGGAGCACTGAGACGCAGCAGGACATGTCTACACAGCCACCCACATCCTCCCCAGCTGCGCCTCCTCCAGCCTCCAGCCACCCTCGGCCAAGGTGGACACGGGAGGACTGAGGCAGAGTCAGCAGGACAGCGTGGCAGGCCTGCTGTGAGCCAGAGAGAGCAGAGGAGGCTGGACCCATGGAGGCCAGGAGGGTGGAGACGTCCTCTGTGGTCACGGTCCCTGGGTGGCCCTGTGTGTGCCGTGGCCACTCCATGTCGGATCTACTAAACGTCCAGCCCTGGAGCTGCACAGCTCCCAGTCCTGACACCAATATCCTTGAAGCCCGGCGTCATGAGCAGAAAGCCCCATGCAGGGGGCCTGGAAGCTGCACCCAGAGCCCCTCCAGGGCTGAGCTCCTACCCACCCCACTCAGATTCTGGCTGCTCACAGAGGCCGCCCTGGAAGGTGCTGAGTGAGCAGAAACCTGCCTCCCTGTTCCTTTCCCTCCTCAGAGAGCTTCAGTCTCCTGGCTGTGTGAGGCCATGAGCCCAGGGCCGGCCCTAAGTTAGGAAACCATAGAGGGCCTCAGCCCAGAGCCGGGAAAGCTCAGCGATCAACTGCGGCTCACGGGTCCTTCTCCTTCTGCCACGGGGCCTCCTCTCTGCTGTGTAGACAGTGAGTGTTGTCCTCCATCTCAGATCGGCCCACAGGACGCCGGATCTACAGAGCAGGCTGTCCACAATTGGCCATGAGGGACCTCGGAGCCCGGGCTACAGTTAGAAAGAGGTGTTTCTTCTCCCGAATCCCCCATGCAGACATTCAAAAGTTCCCCTGGATCCCTCATTCCTAGCGTCCATAACATGAGGACACAGTCGGACACACTAAGCACTGTTTGCCAGGAAGGAGCCCATTGGGTTTGATCCACCGTGTGGGGGATTCAGGCACAGCTGGACCAGCACACTCCTGTCTACACTGGAAGCCAGCTAAGGACCAATGCCAGGGCTGGGGATGGAGCTGAGAAGTGGAATGCCCCAGCTTCAATCCCTAGTTCCAAATATAAAAATAAAGTACAAAAGAGGAAAACTCCCACTGTTTTATTATTAGTAAGGACCATGGATTATTCTTAGTAGTAAGGAACATGAATTCCTTACTAATAGTTCCACAAGTTGGAGTCCAGGGCCCTGCACCAGCAGAGTCAGTGTGTCAGGAGGTTCCTCCAGCTGCGTCTTCTAGAGACCGTGAGCAGAAAGATCCCACAGTACCAGCTGGTATTGTCCGCACACTTTTAGGCATCTGACCCCTCCGTGCCTTCCACGAGAGAAGGGCCCTTAGGACTAACCCCTGCCTAAGAGGTCAGCCTTTAATGCTGTTACCTTGAGGGCAAACGTTCCACCTACACCCGGGCCCAGCACTGCCTGATTGCCACCCACACTCTAGAGGAAATGGCCAGACCTCAGTGGGTTCTCCTGGGACTATCTCCTGGGCTGTGACGCCCTCTGGCTCCGTCATAGGGGCGGCCATGGCTCCCTTGCCTGGCCTTGTTGCTGCTGGGGATTGGCTCTTCTCCCTGGGATCTGGCTGCTTTCCATGAATCTCAGCAGGGACCCTCTGACCAGGCCGGTGGGTGCATCCTGTGGCCTGTGTGCATTTGTGTAGTAATGTTGAGCATATTTAGAGGGGGCCTGGGTTCACTCTGTCCACTCAGTTTTATCAGGTTCCTCACGCACAGGAGCCCGTATTCAAGGGATAATCCAGGTCCAGGTCCTGGTGCTCAGCAGGGAGACGGCCCAAGAGCACTGGACACGGAGTCCCACAGGGTACGTGGGACCTGATGATGGGCTGCCCACAGACCCCTGGAGAGGACATTGACACCGTAGGATTTCATCTGGCTCCACTCAGGAGCTGTGTGATCTTGACAAGACCCTGCTGCCCCCGTGTCTGGCTGTCACGTGGAGACTGGGGTCAGCGGTCACTGTTCTGTGGTGAAGGGACCTCTGAATGGAGCTTAAACTCCTGAACACCTGGACTCTGCTGGAAACTCACTGAGAGAAGCCCTGCAGCCTCACACCAAGATGGCTCACCTCCCTCCTGGGCCAGGATTCCACTCAGGAAGGTGATGGGCTTCCTGCCAGGACAGTCACAAGGTCAGCCCTGTCCCTCCCAGGCCCCTCTGGGCAGAACAAGGTCACCCAGGCCAGGACTCCAGGCTGCAAGGAAGATGCAGACACCTCCCCTGTGGGCTCTGCATGGCTAGGGCATCAGGAGAGTGGACTGACACCGTGGGGTACAGGTCACCTGGACTGTGGGGCCAGAAAGCACAGGAGGGCCCCATTAGCTGGGTGCTGTGTGCAGGGTCCCCCTCTCCTCCTTTGTCCTGGGCTGAGCATTGCCCCAGACTCCACCAGGCTCCTCCTTCAGCCTCCTGAGCTGGGCTGATTTGCATAGAGGCAGCTCTCTCCAGCAGGGGATAAGAGAGGCCAGGGGGAAGGCAGCCCAGCCTGGCCTGGGGAGCAGCCTGCACATGCACCATGGCCTGGACCCCCCTCCTCCTGGGACTCCTGGCTCACTGAGCAGGTGTTGTCTAGAGACCACCCAGCCAGCTCAGCAGGGCCGGCCTATGTGGGCAGGGGCTCAGACCTGCGCAGGGTGGGGCTGGGGGCTGGGGCTGACCTCCCCACCCTGGGCGCACTGGTTGTGTGAGCCTTAGGGGCTGGGGTTGCCAGGACACGGGGCGGGACTGCTCCTGTGTCAAGGCTCCATGCTCCAGCCAAGCCCATGGCGAGCTGGTGGGGAGGCTGATGGAGGGTGATCTCTGTGCCCAGTGAATCCCTGAAGCTGAGCCAGGCCCAGAGAGGGGGCTCCTGGGATTGTTCCTTCTTCACCTGCACATAACTCCTGTCCTCTGCCCGCAGGCTGCGTGGCCTCCTATGAGCTGACTCAGCCCTCCTCGGTGTCCGTGACCCCGGGACAGACGGCCAGGATCACCTGTGGGGGAAACAACATTGAAATATATAGTGTGCACTGGTACCAGCAGAAGCCATCGCAGGCCCCTGTGCTGGTCATCTATGATGATAGCAGACGGCCCTCAGGCATCCCTGACCGATTCTCTGGCTACAACTCGGAAAACACGGCCACCATGACCATCAGCGGGTCCCAGGCCGAGGACGAGGCTGACTACTACTGTCAGGTGTTGGACAGCCCTGATATAGCTCACAGTGACTCAGGCCCATAGGGAAGTGAGACCCAAACTGCCCCAGCCTGGCCCGCGGCCCCTCCCTGCAGCTCACAGCACAGAGCCTCCTGCCACAAAGGGCGCAGGTTCCCAAGCCCCTGCCCCACATTCCTAAGCGGTGGGACTGTCCTGCCCTCTCCACTGATGCCCTGAGACCTGAGCAGGTCACCTGAGTTGACTTGAGCTGCCCCCTCCAGGGCCACCTATGAGTTCCAGGCCCCTGGGTCTTAAGCTTCAGGGGAATCCACAGTGATGGGGTGTTCGCTGTGGTTCAGAAGGGCGGCGGGGATGGTTCTAGCCTGGGGCTTGTGCACTGGAGGGTTAAAGCAGGTCTGGAAGGAACAGACTGGGACTGGGGATCGTCTGTGATGCAGTGAAGTTGGTGGATATTGGGGCGCAGGATGTCCTGCGTGGGGTCGTGATTGGCAGATGTCTTAGACAAGCTTCCTGCCTGCCCAGGTGAGAGGTGTTTCTTCACTACAGGCGGCTGCCAACCTGGACGCAGGTTCTCAGGAATGGGCTGGATGAGGAGCGACTGAGTTACGGTTTTCACCCTCAGGCTCCTGAGCACGCGGTCCTGGGTCCAACAGTGACGCTGACACAGGGGACCTCCGTCCTCAGATCAGCACACTTTCAGGACAGTGATGATGGGTCAGGGGCGGGGAGCTGCCATCCCTGAGGGAAGCAGACACACAGGCCTCCATGTAGGGTGAGGTCCTGGGTCAGCCCCTGCGGAGCTGCAGGACTCCTTTCTAGGGATAGAAATGAGCGTGAGGGTTCTCAAAGGAGAGCTGCGGTGGGGTCTGGGTGGAGGGGAAGGCCGTTCCAGGTGCAGGGCGGCCTGGACAGGACTGAGGTCAGGAAGGCATGGCGGCCTGGCCCTGCCTGTTCCAGCTCCACCCAGCAGTGCCCGGGCTCCTCCTCCCTCCTCAGGATCTTTCTCCCCATCCCCTGCCTCCCCTCTCATGGCCTCCCCTCTGTCTGCCCCCTCTGTGCAGAGCCTCCCTGCTCCAAGCCAGGGCTGCAGAGGAGCCCAGCCTAACCTGGGCCAGAGCTGCTTCCTGCCCATGTGCGGCAAAGCCATTGGCAGCAGCACCTCAGGGCCTCACAGTGGGAGGGGTCTGCGACAGCCTGGGGACCCTCAATGCTCCCAGCAGGATCCGGTGACCCTCTCAGCTGAGGCCATCTTGGCTCCTCCTGCTGCTGCACCGGAGGCCACCTGTGGCCCCTGCACGTAGCCAGAGCACCTCCATCACCCATTGCCCTGACCGGCTTCGTCCTCGGACTCGTGGGATATGACCACGAGTCAAAAAGAAATCACAGGCTCCAACTGGGCAGGAGAAAAGCCTGTTAGACATTCCTGCATCCTGTCTTGTCTTCAGCGCTGAGCTTGTCAGGAATATCAGGTGCACAGAACTGACACACCCATTTAAAAGCCTGCAGCTCGGTGGGGCATGGTGGCGCATGCTTGTAATCCCCAAGCTTGGGAGGCAGAGACAGGAGGATTGCACTGGTACGAACCCAGCCATGCTGGCTTAAGAGACCCTGTTTCCAAATAAAGATATAAAAATAGGTCTGGGAGTGTAGCCCAGAGGTAGAAGGGCTTCTAAGAACCCTTGTACCACCAATAAATAAATACATACATACATACATACATACATACATACATACATACATAAATTCCTGCAGCAATTCAAGAGAGAAACCGCACATTGGCGGTTAATTTGTTCAATATATATTCTTTTTTTTGTAGTCTTGGGGTTCTCATCCAAAGGTATTCTACCCCTGATCTACACCCTCAACCCTAGTTTACTTTTATTTGAAACTGTCTGTGTAGGTTGATGAGAATCTCACTACTTGCAGAGGCTGTCCTCAAACCAGCCATTGCCCAGTCTCAGCTTCCCAAGTACTGGGATTCCAGGCATGCACACCATACCCAGCTCCTTCCCTATTCTAATGAAATAGTGTCCCTGCCATGTTTCTTCCCTAGCTGCAGGGAGGGTCTGTCTCTGCGGGTCACTGAGGCCCAGAGGAGGTGCTGATGGCTCCCTGCAGCCAGGCACAGCAGCACCCACCTCAGGAGCTCAGCCCACCAAGAGGCTCCTTGAACCAGGAGGGTGATGGAGGAGGGGGCCCTGCCCAGCTGTGGGCTCCAACAGAGACTGAGGCCCAACAGGCTCAGCAGACAGGACCTGGCCCACCGCCACAGCTCAGTCCGCAGGAGCCTGGGCCTGAGCCTGGGCCTGACCCGAGACCCCCCCAGGGAACTGCGCGGTAGGACCAGGAGAATATTCCACGGTCTCTTCTCCCTGAGCCCTGAAGCTCCTGTGACTCAGCTGCCCAGGGGAGGTGGCCTGAGGCACCTGCCGCTCAGCTGCTCAGGAGAGAGGGCACAGAGGACAGGCAGAGAAACACGGGAGCCAGGCTAGCCCTGCCAGCCCACAGCCCAGCATGGCCTCTCCAGTGCTCACCTGGCTCAGCCCCGTGCTCCTCCACCTGCAGCTAGGCTGTAATGGGGACAGCAGCTATCTGTGTGGACTCGAGCTGCCCACACCCCTACTCCTACAGCACCCTGCCCTCCCGGCCACAAACGCAGATCCAGGCTCCATAGAGAGCACCTCACCTGTTCCTCTGGATTGTGTGTTTGTGAAGAGCTGCACACACAGTTTTCTCTCCATCTCTGACTCACACCAAGCACAACGGTGGGGACTTTCACAGGGACAGGGTCTCTGGAACCGGACTGTCCACTGAGGCCACTGGCACCGCCTCCCTCCTCTGCTGAAGAGGCAGGGGGCAGCTGGCCGTGGGTGGGCTGGACGCCCTGCCCCCAGCTCTGAACCAGGGGCCTGGGGTCACCCTGAGAGGGCAGCGCTATGCTGAGCCTCCTCCACCAGCAGGGGACAGCAGAGACCCAGGCGCTGCAGCCAGGACACAGGCTGGTGCTGCCCAGGGGAGCCCAGGAGGGGGCCAGCCTGGGTCAGCAGGGTGTGCAGGGCATGGCCCGTGGACTGGACGTCAGCACAGTCCATCCTGGACCTGTGTGGCAGTGCCCAATCCTGAGCGTCAGTCAGCATGTCATGGTGTCCAGCGCTCTGGCAGGAGCTGGGCTCAGTGGACCTCACAGAGCAATGCCTGGGGGGCCTGGGCCAGGGTAACGAGGCTGATCCTGCAGGAAAGGGGAGCCCACCCAGTCAGGTGGTCTCTAGAGGGCCCCGCTCTGCCACCGGGCTCCAGCAGGGTCAACAGCCCTCTGACCTGAGCCAGGACACCCACAGCCCTGGGGGGTGGGGACAGTGGTCCTGAGTGATCACTGGGGGGTGACTGTGGCCCGGGGCTTGAGACCAAGGCTGGATTTCTGCCCAGAGAAGCAGCTGCAGGGCGTGGGTCTCCACCGGCCTCTGTCTCTTCTCCCCACACAGCTGGTGAGAATCATCCCCAGGACCAGGGAGGAGCCAGAGGACAAATTTGCATAACCCCCAAAACCACTGCCTCCAAAGGCCTCAGAGGGTACAAAGGCGGCCGTGGAGCCAGGTTGTGCTGCACACAGGGCTGTGGGGCAGCTCCGCCATGGCCTGCACCCGGCTCCTTCTCCTCCTCACCCTCTGCACAGGTGACCTCCTCAGCCCCGTCTCCAGGCGTGGCCTCCCCAGGCTGCCCTACCCCCTGTCTCCTCCCAGGATGGAGAGAGGGAGGCCCTGGATGGTCCCAGGTTATGAAGCGCCCTCTCCCCTTTTCTCTTGCAGGCTCTGTGTTCTCCTACGAGCTCACTCAGCGCCCGCCAGCTTTGTCGGTGGCCCGCGGGGGGACGGCCACAATCACCTGCTCTGGAGATGCCCTGCCAGATAGATACGCAGATTGGTACCAGCAGAAGGCAGGACAGTCCCCTGTGCGTGTGATTTACAAAGATAGCAAGCGGCCCGCGGGGATCCCGGAGAGATTCTCTGGGTCGAGCTCAGGGACCACAGCCACGCTGACCATCAGCAGAGTCCATGCCGAGGACGAGGCCAACTATTACTGTTCCTCAGCAAACAGCGATGGTACTCAATCCACAGTGACAGAGAGAGATGGGGAAGAGAGACACAAACCCTCCCTGCCTGCGTCCCACATCGCCAGCCCCAGGAGCACTGAGACGCAGCAGGACATGTCTACACAGCCACCCACATCCTCCCCAGCTGCGCCTCCTCCAGCCTCCAGCCTCCAGCCGCCCTCGGCCCAGGTGGACACGGGAGGACTGAGGCAGAGTCAGCAAGACAGCGTGGCGGGCCTGCTGTGAGCCAGAGCGAGCAGAGGGAGGCTGGACCAGTGGAGGCCAGGAGGGTGGACACGTCCTCCGTGGTCACGGTCCCTGGGTGGCCCTGTGTGTGCCGTGGCCACTCCATTTCGGATCTCAACGTCCAACCCTGGAGCTGCTCAACTCCCAGTCCTGACACCCATATCCTTGGAGCCCGGCGTCCTGAGCAGAAAGCCCCATGCAGGGGGCCTGGAAGCTGCACCCAGAGCCCCTCAAGGGCTGAGCTCCTACCCACCCCACTCAGACTCTGGCCGCTCTCAGAGGCCGCCCTGGAAGGTGCTGAGTGAGCAGAAACCTGCCTCCCTGTTCCTTTCCCTCCTCAGAGAGCTTCAGTCTCCTGGCTGTGTGAGGCTATGAGCCTGGGGCTGGCCCTAAGTTAGGAAGCCCTAGAGGGCCTCAGCCCAGAGCCGGGAAAGCTCAGCGATCAACTGCGGCTCACGGGTCCTTCTCCTTCTGCCACGGGGCCTCCTCTCTGCTGTGTAGACAGTGAGTGTTGTCCTCCATCTCAGATCGGCCCGCAGGACGCCGGATCTACAGAGCAGGCTGTCCACAATTGGCCATGAGGGACCTCGGAGCCCGGGCTACAGTTAAAAAATGTGTTTTTTCTCCTGACCCCCCGTGTAGACATTCAAAAGTTCCCCTGGATCCCTCATTCCTAGCGTCCATAACATGAGGACACAGTCGGACACACCAAGCACTCTTTGTCAGGAAGGAGCTACCCTATGGGGATCCAGGCACAGCTGGACTAGCGCCATCCTGTCTACACTGCGAGCCAGCAGGAAAGCCAAGCAGGGCTGGGGTGGAATGAGAAGTGGAATGCCCCAGCTTCAATCCCTACTACAAAAATATAAAAATAAAGTACGAAATAGGAAACCTTTCACTGGTAACGGATAAGGAGCATGAATTCATTTCTAATAGCTCTGCCCAGTCCAAGGCCCTGCACCAGCAGAGTTGGTGTCACAGGAGGTTTCCACGCTCCATCTTCCTGAGACCGTGAGAAGGAAGGTCCCACAGGACCGAGGCAGTGCTTCTGCACTTTCATTAGGTACCCTCTGTGCCTTCCAGGAGAGCAGGGCCCTTAGGACTAACCCCTGCCTGAGAGGTCAGCCTTTAATTCTGTTACCTTGAGGGCAAAGTCCACAAACACTTAGGCCCAGCACTGCCTGATCGCCACCCACACTCTAGAGGAAATGGCCAGACCTCAGTGGGTCCTATGGGACTCTCTCCTGGGCTGTGACGCCCTCTGGCTCCGTCATAGGGCGGCCCTGGCTCCCCGCCTGGCCTTGTTGCTGCTGGGCATTGGCTCTTCTCCTGGGATCTGGCTGCTTTCCATGAATCTCAGCAGGACCCTCTGACCAGGCCGGTGGGTGCGTCCTGTGGCCTGTGTGCATCTGTGTAGTATGTGGAGTGTGTTTAGGGGGCCTGGTTCACTCTGTCCACTCAGTATTATCAGGTTCCTCACGCATAGGAGGCCGTGTTCACTGATGGTCTAGGTCCAGGTCCTGGTGCTCAGCAGGGAGATGGCCCGTGAGCACTGGACACTGAGTCCCACAGGGTAGGTGGGACCTGATGACGGGCTGTCCACAGACCCCTGGAGAGGACGTGGGCACTGGACACAGAGGACGTTGAAGGAACCACAGTGAGAGATGGGTCCCTGTGCGTCTCGGCTGTGCCCACACTGCGTCCGAGCTCGCCTTGTAAACACAAGCTGTGTGTGAGACATGAACAGAATGTGAAGCTTCCGTCCCCATCCCTCCACAGGTCACACAGCACACGTATTTAGGACACAGTTCACTTTGTTTCTTTCTACATAAAGTCTCCACTCACTGTTGGTGGTTGTTGGAGAGGTGACGTGGGAAGGAGGAAGGCTTTGCACTAGGCTCCTGCAGGCCCTGCCGTGTGGGGAGGAGGAAGCCGTAGACCTCGCCTTCTATTCATGGCACCTGTGTGTGGAGGTTCTCTGGGTCAAGCTCCCTTACGGAGTCCAGGATGAAGAGAGATTTGCTAATCATGGGCTCCTGCTGTCTCTGCTAATCTCAATCTTCAGACCTCACGGCTGGGAGGCTGCTCTGCTGTCTGTGTCTAGGGCTCAGCAGCCAACACCACCCACTTGACTTTCACCCACAGGGCACCCAGAGAAGCCATCCCTGGGCCTCTGTCTCCATGTGGCTAGCCCTGATACCTCTCTGCAGATGCCCCACTATCCCAGAGCCAAGAGCAAGATGCCTAGGGTCACCCTGCTGAATCCTCCTCCAAAAGCCTGTGCTCGTTTTCCATGGCAACCAGAGCCCCTCCTTGGTCCTGGGGAGACAGGGCCGCAGAGAGAAGAGGGGTTACCCATGGGGCCTGGTGCCTGGATCAGGGATTCACACCCTTACAGAGGCTCTGAATCTCACCTGCACCCAGGACACCTGAGCCTCCCAGGTCCAATGTGACACGGCCACCAGGGGACAGCAGAGACCCGCCTGCCCAGGCCCTGGGGATGGGTGAGCTGGGCCTCAGGAGATAGTGCCTATTTATTTTTGGTGAATTGTAGTCATCATTTTAAGGAGTCCATGATGGCAGAGACACACACGCAAACACCATCCATTCAGCCCTTCCCAGCTCCACCCCATTCCCCCCTTCTCCCTCTCCTCATGTTTGGCTTAGTAGGTGATTTGATAGGTTTGTGAATGGAAGTCCTTCCTCCTTTCTTCCTCCCTTTCTTCCTCCCTCTTTTACTTCCTTTCCTCCCTTCCTTCCTTCCTCTCCTCCCTTTCTCCTTCCTTCCTTCCTCCTTCCTTCTTTCCTCCTTCTTTCTTTCGTATTGAGAATTGGACTCGGGTGCTCTCTATCTCTGAGCTACATCCTAACTTTTTATTAGAGACAGGCTCCTCCAAGTTTCCATACCGATCTCGTCCCTGAGATCCTGTTTCCTGGGCTCTGAGTATGTGGAGTTACAGGCTGCGCAGCGCACAGCACACGCCAAGGCTCTGTCAACAGTCCGTGTGCACATTGACACCGTAGGATTTCGTCTGGCTCCGCTCAGGAGCTGTGTGATCTTGACAGGACCCTGCACTGCCCTGTGTCTGGCTGTCACGTGGAGACTGGGGTCAGCAGTCACTGTTCTGTGGTGAAGGGACCTCTGAACGGAGCTTAAACTCCTGAACACCTGGACTCTGCAGGAAACTCACTGAGAGAAGCCCTGCAGCCTCACACCAAGATGGCTCACCTCCCTCCTGGGCCAGGATTCCACTCAGCAAGGTGATGGGCTTCCTGCCAGGACAGTCACAAGGTCAGCCCTGTCCCTCCCAGGACCCTCTGGGCAGGACCAGGTCACCCAGGCCAGGACTCCAGGCGGCAAGGAAGATGCAGACACGTCCCCTCTGGGCTCTGCATGGCCAGGGCATCAGGAGAGTGGACGAACACCATGAAATGGAAGTCACCTGGACTGTGGGACAAGCAGGCAAAGGAGGGCCCCATGAGTTGGGTGCTGTGTGCAAGGTCCCCCTCTCCTCCTATGCCCTGGGCTGAGCCTGCCCCAGACACCACCAGGCTCCTCCTTCAGCCTCCTGAGCTGGGCTGCTTTGCATAGAGGCAGCTCTCTCCAGCAGGGGATAAGAGAGGCCAGGGGGAAGGCAGCCCAGCCTGGCCTGGGGAGCAGCCTGCACCTGCACCATGGCCTGGACCGCCCTCCTCCTGGGACTCCTGGCTCACTGCACAGGTGCTGTCTAGAGACCACCCAGCCAGCTCAGCAGGGCCAGCCTGTGTGGGCAGAGGCTCAGACCTGTGCAGAATGGGGCTGGGGGCTGGGGCTGACCTCCCCACCCTGGGCTCACTGGCTGTGTGAGCCTGAGGGGCTGTGTCTGCTCTTGTGTTCAAGGCTCCATGCTCCAGCCAAGCCCATGGCGAGCTGGTGGGGAGGCTGATGGAGGGTGATCTCTGTGCCCAGTGAATCCCTGAAGCTGAGCCAGGCCCAGAGAGGGGGCTCCTGGGATTGTTTCTTCTTCACCTGCACATAACTCCTGTCCTCTGCCCGCAGGCTGCGTGGACTCCTATGAGCTGACTCAGCCCTCCTCGGTGTCCGTGACCCCAGGACAGACGGCCAGCATCACCTGTGGGGGAAATCGCATTGGAGGATACAATGTGCAGTGGTACCAGCAGAAGCCAATGCAGGTTCCTGTGCTGGTCATCTATAGTGATAGGAGACGGCCCTCAGGCATCCCTGACCGATTCTCTGGCTCCAACTCGGGGAACACGGCCACCCTGACCATCAGCAGGGCCCAGGCCGAGGACGAGGCTGACTACTACTGTCAGGTGTGGGACGGCAGTGCTGGAGCTCACAGTGACTCAGGCCCAGGTGGAAGTGAGACCCAAACTTGCCCAGCCTGGCCCGCGGCCCCTCCCTGCAGCTCACAGCACAGGAGCCCCTGCCACAGTTATAGGCATGGTTTTCACATTAATATTATTTAAAAGAACTATATTATTTCACTTATGGGATTTTTATAAGATACCTGAACAAACACAGTAAATTTGCAAATAATATCCTAGTCCTCCAAAGAGAATTCATTTCAGAGACATGTACCCACATTGCCAAGGTTTCTGAAAACACTAATAGAAGAATATTTTTACCAGTGATTCAGTAATTCTAAGTTTTAACCAGGCATGGGTAATTTTGTACGTGTAAATCTACCTGTTTATCTGTAAATTTAATGAAGTGAAGAAAATGTATTTTTATGAAAAACTTTGTTTTCCATCTAAGACGTGATATAAATATGTAAGACAGATTTCATTGCCAAAACAGAGAATGAGAAAAGGGTGTAAAACACCTCACAGAGCAAAGCATGTAGCCATACCGTAAATAGTTTCACTAGTTCTTAGAAAGATTTTACTTTCATTTGGTAGGTTACATGACACATATTGTTATAAAGTTGTGCACATCCCATTTTACTGTGGCTCTTGGAGTGGGATGCTATGAGACCCTGCAGTGGTACTGGACAGGGCCGACTTGAACCACTCAGAGGACACGTGCTTAGAGTCACCTGGAGCAGGAAGCTTCCTCCACCCAGAGGACACAGGAGTGGACTGAGGAGAGGTGCTGGTGCAGGAGGCATGGTGGGGGCTGTGGACCAGCTGCCCAGCAGCTCCTAAGCCCAGCCCTGCTCCTGCCCCATCCCACAGGCACAGCAGCCCCACTACCGTGATCTCTCCTGGCCTCCAGACCTCGTGCCTGGCGACCTCCCAGCTCTGGGAGGATGCTCCCTTCTGTCCCATGTTGTTCTGGGCCTACAAGAACCTGGAGACCACGACAAGCTATTCTTTAAAAGGTGTGTGATTCCTACCACAGACTACAGAGCCCTGTCCCAAAACCCCTGGTCCACACTGGTATTCTTGCACAGGGCTTGAACACAAGGTATCTGCCCTCAGGCTCCCAATCCCTGAAGGAGTCCAAGAAGTGGGGCTGCAAACAGACACCATTGCTAAGGCCAAAAACCAAATGGGAGCACTTGAAACATGCTTGAGAACCTAATGTGGAATATGAAACTTAAATGGCTGAAAGAATTCAAGAAACCCAGGAGCATGGCAGAGGCCACGTCTGCTCAGTAGTCATGTATTTATAGAGATGTGTAGTTGTCTGGGCTGAGAACTGTTTCTTCAGTGCAGGCAGCTGCCGACCTGGACACAGGTTCTCAGGAACGGCCTGGGTGGAGGAGAGACTGAGTTATTTTTTCACCCTCAGGCTACTGGGTACGTTGTACTGGGTCCAACAGTGACGCTGACACAGGGGACCTCCGTCCTCAGACCAGCACACACCTGCAGGACATGGCGATGGGCCGGGGGGCAGGGTGCCATCCCAGAGGGAAGCAGACACACAGGCCTCCATGTAGGGTGAGGTCCTGGGTCAGCCCCTGCGGAGCTGCAGGACTCCCCACAGGATAGAAATGAGCGTGAGGGTCCCCAAGGGGCAGCTGCGGTGGGGTTTGGGTGGAGGGGAAGGCCATCTCAGGTCAACAGGAGTGTGCAGGGGACGCCCTTGGACTGGAGTCAACACGGTCTGTCCTATTCCTAGGAGGAAGAAGGGGAAGGGGAGGAGGAGGGAGAAAAGAGAAGGAGTGGGAAGAGGAGAAGGAAGAAGAGGAAGAGCAGGAGGAGAGTTATGGAGAGGAGGAGGAGGTCAAGACAAAGGAGGAGAGTGAGGAAGAGGAGGAGGAAGGAGCCGAGAGAAGGGGAGGTAGGAGGAGAAGGCAGAGGGTCATAGTAGACAGAAAAGGAGGAGAGAGAGGAGGAGCATGACAAGGATGACGAGAGGGATGAAGACTGGGACAATAGGAGGAGGACACTTAGGGGAAGAGGAGGTGGAGAAGCAGGAGGAGGAGGGAGATGAAGAGGAGGAGGAGAGGGAGGAGGAGCATGACAAGCAAGAGGAGGAGAGGGAGGAGGAAGAGAAGAACTAGAGCAAAGAGGAGGAGGGGAAGGAGGAAGAGAGAAGGAGGTAGTGAAGAAGCAAGAGGAGGAGAGGAGGATGAGGAGGAGGAGAGAGAGGAGGAGGAGCATGACAAGGAAGAGCAAGAAGGAGAGAAGAACTGGACCAAAGAGGAGGAGGGGGAGGACCCTGCAGTGCTCCCCTGGGCTCCAACTGACCCAGCTGTTTTCAGTTCCATGGGGGCAGCTCCCTACAGGCCCTAAACACACAGTCCTGGCTCCATAGAGAGCACCTCACCTGTTCTCTGGATTGTGTGTTTGTGAAGAGCTGCACACACAGTTTTCTCTCCATCTCTGACTCACACCAAGCACCTGGGTGGGGCCTTTTCACAGGGACTGGGTCGCTGGAACCGCACTGTCCACCTGCCTGAGGCCACAGGCGCCGCCTCCTTCGTCTTCTGAAGAAGCAGGGGGCAGCTGGCACGGGTGGGCTGGACGCCCTGCCCCCAGCTCTCAACCAGGTTCCTGGGGTCACCCTGAGAGGGCAGCGCTGCGCTGAGCCTCCTCCACCAGCAGGGGGCAGCAGAGCCCCAGGTGCTGCAGCCAGGACACAGGCAGGTGCTGCCCAGAAGAGCCCAAGAGGGGGCCAGCCTGGGTCAGCAGGGTGTGCAGGGCACGGCCCTTGGACTGGACGTCAGCACAGTGCTTCCCGGGCCTGTGTGGCAGTGCCCAATCCTGAGCGTCAGTCAGCATGTCATGGTGTCCAGCGCTCTGGCAGGAGCTGGGCTCAGTGGACCTCACAGAGCAATGCCTGGGGGGCCTGGGCCAGGGTAACGAGGCTGATCCTGCAGGAAAGGGGAGCCCACCCAGTCAGGTGGTCTCTAGACAGTCCTGCTCTGCACTGGGCTCTGGCAGAGTCAACAGCCCTCTGACCTGAGCCAGGACACCCACAGCCCTGGAGAGTGGGGACAGTGGTCCTAAGTGATCACTGGGGGGTGACTGTGACCCGGGGATTGAGACCAAGGCTAGATTTCTGCCCTGAGAAGCAGCTGTAGGGCGTGGGTCTCCACCGGCCTCTGTCTCTTCTCCCCACACAGCTGGTGAGAATGGACCAGGGAGGTGCCAGGAAAGGACAATTTGCATAACCCCCAACACCACTGCCTCCAAAGCCTGAGAGGGTATAACCTCTGCCATGGAGCCCAGCGGTGCTGGACACAGAGCTGTAGGGCAGCTCCGCCATGGCCTGCACCACGCTCCTTCTCCTCCTCCTCACCCTTGCACAGGTGACTGCTCAGCCCTGTCCCCAGGCGTGGCCTCCCCAGGCTGCCCTACCCCCTGTCTCCTCCCAGGATGGAGAGAGGGAGGCCCTGGATGGTCCCGGGTTATGAAGCGCCCTCTGCCCTTTTCTCTTGCAGGCTCTGTGTGTTCTCCTACGAGCTCACTCAGCGCCCGCCAGCTTTGTCGGTGGCCGGCGGGGGGACGGCCACAATCACCTGCTCTGGAGATGCCCTGCCAGATAGATATGTATATTGGTACCAGCAGAAGGCAGGACAGTCCCCTGTGCTTGTGATTTACAATGATAGCGAGCGGCCCTCGGGGATCCCGGAGAGATTCTCTGGGTCGAGCTCAGGGACCACAGCCACGCTGACCATCAGCAGAGTCCATGCCGAGGACGAGGCCGACTATTACTGTTTCTCAGCAAACAGCGATGAAACTCAAAGCACAGTGTCAGAGGCAGATGGGGAAGAGAGACACAAACCCTCCCTGCCTGCGTCCCGCGTCGCCGGCCCCAGGAGCACTGAGACGCAGCAGGACATGTCTACACAGCCACCCACATCCTCCCCAGCTGCGCCTCCTCCAGCCTCCAGCCTCCAGCCGCCCTCGGCCAAGGTGGACACGGGAGGACTGAGGCAGAGTCATCAGGACAGCGTGGCGGGCCTGCTGTGAGCCAGAGCGAGCAGAGGGAGGCTGGACCCATGGAGGCCAGGAGGGTGGAGACGTCCTCCGTGGTCACGGTCCCTGGGTGGCCCTGTGTGTGCCGAGGCCACTCCATTTCGGATCTCAACGTCCAACCCTGGAGCTGCTCAACTCCCAGTCCTGACACCCATATCCTTGGAGCCCGGCGTCCTGAGCAGAAAGCCCCATACAGGGGGCCTGGAAGCTGCACCCAGAGCCCCTCAAGGGCTGAGCTCTACCCACCCCACTCAGACTCTGGCCGCTCACAGAGGCTGCCCTGGAAGGTGCTGAGTGAGCAGAAACCTGCCTCCCTGTTCCTTTCCGTCCTCAGAGAGCTTCAGTCTCCTGGCTGTGTGAGGCCATGAGCCCGGGGCCGGCCCTCACTTAGGAAACCCTAGAGGTCCTCAGCCAGAGCTGGGAAAGCTCAGCGATCAACTGCGGCTCACGGGTCCTTCTCCTTCTGCCACGGGGCCTCCTCTCTGCTGTGTAGACACTGAGTGTTGTCCTCCATCTCAGATCAGCCCGCAGGACGCCGGATCTACAGAGCAGGCTGTCCACAATTGGCCACGAGGGACTTCAGAGGCCAGACTACAGTTAAAAAATGTGTTTTTTCTCCTGACCCCCCGTGCAGACATTCAAAAGTTCCCCTGGATCCCTCATTCCTAGCGTCCATAACATGAGGACACAGTCGTACACACCAAGCACTCTTTATCAGGAAGGAGCCACCCTATGGGGATCCAGGCACAGCTGGATCAGCGCCCTCCTGTCTACACTGCGAGCCAGCATGAAAGCCAAGCAGGGCTGGGGTGGAATGAGAAGTGGAATGCCCCAGCGTCAATCCCTACTACAAAAATATAAAAATAAAGTACGAAATAGGAAACCTTCCACTGGTAACGGATAAGGAGCATGAATTCATTACTAATAGCTCTGCCCAGTCCAAGGCCCTACACCAGCAGAGTCAGGTCACAGGAGATTTCCGCCCTCCATCTTCCTGAGACCATGAGAAGGAAGGTCCCACAGGACGGAGGCGGTACTGTCTGCACTTTTATTAGGTACCCTCTGTGCCTTCCAGGAGAGCAGGGTCCTTAGGACTAATCCCTGCCTAAGAGGTCAGCCTTTAATGCTGTTACCTTGAGGGTGAAGGTTCCACAGACACTCAGGCCCAGCACTGCCTGATCGTCACCCACACTCTAGAGGAAATGGCCGACCACAGTGGGTCCTCCTGGGACTCTCTCCCGGGCTGTGACACCCTCTGGCTCCATCATAGGGGTGGCCATGACTCCCCTGCCTGGGCTTGTTGCTGCTGGGGATTGGCTCTTCTCTCTGGGATCTGGCTGCTTTCCACGAATCTCAGCAGGACCCTCTGACCAGGCCGGTGGGTGCGTCCTGTGGCCTGTGTGCATTTGTGTAGTATGTGGAGCGTGTTTAGGGGGCCTGGTTCACTCTGTCCACTCAGTATTATCAGGTTCCTCACGCACAGGAGGCCATGTTCACTGATGGTCTAGGTCCAGGTCCTGGTGCTCAGCAGGGAGACGGCCTGTGAGCACTGGACACGGAGTCCCACAGGGTAGGTGGGACCTGATGACGGGCTGTCCACACACCCCTGGAGAGGACGTGGGCACTGGACACAGAGGACGTTGAAGGAACCACAGTGAGAGATGGGTCCCTGGGCGTCTCGGCTGTGCCCACACTGCGTCCGAGCTCGCCTTGTAAACACAAGCTGTGTGTGAGACATGAACAGAATGTGAAGCTTCCGTCCCCATCCCTCCACAGGTCACACAGCACACGTATTTAGGACACAGTTCACTTTGTTTCTGTTCTACATAAAGTCTGCACTCACTGTTGGTGGTTGTTGGAGGGGTGACATGGGAAGGAGGAGGGCTTTGCACTAGGCTCCTGCAGGCCCTGCCGTGTGGGGAGGAGGACGCCGTAGACCTCTCCTTCTGTTCATGGCACCTGTGTGTGGAGGGGTAAGAAAGTCCAGGAAGGAGAGAGATTTGCCAATCATGGGCTCCTTCTGTCTCTGGTAATCTCAGTCCTCAGACCCCACGGCTGGAAGACTGCTCTGCTGTCTGTGTCTAGGGCTCAGCTGCCAACACCACCCACTTGACCTTCACCCACAGGGCACCTAGAGAAGCCATCTCTGGGCCTCTGTCTCCCTGTGGCTAGCCCTGATACCTCTCTGCAGATGCCCACAATCCCAGACACAGGAGCAATTTTCCTAGGGTCGCCCTGCCAAATCCTCCTCCGAAAGCCTGTGCTGATGTTTTTATGGTAACCAGAGCCCCTCCCTGGTCCTGGGGAGACAGGGCCGCAGAGAGCAGAGGGGCTACCCCTGGGGCCAGGTGCAGGGATCGGGGATCCACACCCTTATAGCCAGCTGTCACTCTCATCTGTACCCAGGACACCTGAGCCTCCCAGGCCCTGTGTGATGTGACCACCAGGGGGCAGCAGAGACCCGCCTGCCCAGGCCCTGGGGATGGGTGGGCTGGGCCTCAGGGGATCTTGCCCTTTTATTTTTGGTGAACTGTAGTCATCATCTTAAGGAGTCCACGATGGCAGAGACACACGCACACATCATCCATTCAGCCCTTCCCTAACCCCACCCCATTCCCCCCTTCCCCTCTCCTCATGTTTGGCTTAGTGGGTGATTTGATAGGTTTGTGAATGGAAGCCCTTCCTCCTTCCTTCCTTCTCCCTTCTGACCTTTCCTCCATCCCTTCCTCCCTTCCTTCCCTCCCTTTCTCCTTCTTCCCTCCTTTCCTTCCTTCCTTTCCTTCCTTCCTTCCTTCCTTCCTTCCTTCCTTCCTCCTTCCTTCTTTCCTGCTTCCTTCCTTCCTAGTGAGAATTGGACTCGGGTGCTCTCTATCTCTGAGCTACATCCTAACTTTTATTAGAGACAGGCTCCTCCAAGTTTCCACACTCATCTCGTCCCTGAGATCCTGTTTCCTGGGCTCTGAGTATGTGGAGTTACAGGCTGCGCAGCGCACAGCACACGCCAAGGCTCTGTCAACAGTCCGTGTGCACATTGACACCGTAGGATTTCGTCTGGCTCCACTCAGGAGCTGTGTGATCTTGACAGGACCCTGCTGCCCCCGTGTCTGGCTGTCACGTGGAGACTGGGGTCAGCGGTCACTGTTCTGTGGTGAAGGACCTCTGAATGGAGCTTAAACTCCTGAACACCTGGACTCTGCTGGAAACTCACTGAGAGAAGCCCTGCAGCCTCACACCAAGATGGCTCACCTCCCTCCTGAGCCAGGATTCCACTCAGCAAGGTGATGGGCTTCCTGCCAGGACAGTCACAAGGTCAGCCCTGTCCCTCCCAGGCCCCTCTGGGCAGGACCAGGTCACCCAGGCCAGGACTCCAGGCTGCAAGAAAGACACAGACACGTCCCCTCTGGGCTCTGTATGGCCAGGGCATCAGGAGAGTGGACTGACACCATGGAGTGGAGGTCACCTGGACTGTGGGGCCATCAGGCACAGGAGGGCCCCATGAGCTGGGTGCTGTGTGCAGGGTCCCCCTCTCCTCCTGTGCCCTGGGCTGAGCATTGCCCCAGACTCCACCAGGCTCCTCCTTCAGCCTCCTGAGCTGGGCTGATTTGCATAGAGGCAGCTCTCTCCAGCAGGGGATAAGAGAGGCCAGGGGGAAGGCAGCCCAGCCTGGCCTGGGGAGCAGCCTGCACCTGCACCTGCACCATGGCCTGGACCCCCCTCCTCCTGGGACTCCTGGCTCACTGCGCAGGTGCTGTCTAGAGACCACCCAGCCAGCTCAGCAGGGCCGGCCTGTGTGGGCAGGGGCTCAGACCTGTGCAGGATGGGGCTGGGGGCTGGGGCTGACCTCCCCACCCTGGGCACACTGGTTGTGTGAGCCTGAGGGGCTGGGGTTGCCAGGACACGGGGCGGGACTGCTCCTGTGTCAAGGCTCCATGCTCCAGCCAAGCCCATGGCGAGCTGGTGGGGAGGCTGATGGAGGGGTGATCTCTGTTCCCAGTGAATTCCTGAAGCTGAGCCAGGCCCAGCGAGGGGGCTCCTGGGATTGTTCCTTCTTCACCTGCACATAACTCCTGTCCTCTGCCCGCAGGCTGCGTGGCCTCCTATGAGCTGACTCAGTCCTCCTCAGTGTCCGTGACCCCGGGACAGACGGCCAGGATCACCTGTGGGGGTAACAACATTGGAAGTAAATATGTGCACTGGTACCAGCAGAAGCCACCGCAGGCCCCTGTGCTGGTCATCTATACTGATAGCAAGCGGCCCTCAGGCATCCCTGACCGATTCTCTGGCTCCAACTCGGGGAACACGGCCACCCTGACCATCAGCGGGGCCCAGGCCGAGGATGAGGCTGACTACTACTGTCAGGTGTGGGACGTCAGTGCTAAAGCTCACAGTGACTCAGGCCCAGGGGGAAGTGAGACCCAAACTGCCCCAGCCTGGCCCGCGGCCCCTCCCTGCAGCTCACAGCACAGGAGCCCCTGCCACAGGGGGCGCAGGTTCCCAAGCCCCTGCCACATATTCCTAAACAGTGGGACAGTCCTGCCCTCTCCACTGATGCCCTGAGACCTGAGCAGGTCACCTGAGTTGACCTGAGCTGCCCCCTCCAGGGCCTCCTGTGAGTTCCAGGCCCCTGAGTCTTAAGCTTCAGGGGAATCCACAGTGATGGGGTGTTCGCTGTGGTTCAGAAGTGCGGCGGGGATGGTTCTAGCCTGGGGCTTGTGCACTGGAGGGTTAAAACAGGTCTGGAAGGAACAGACTGGGACTGGGGATCGTCTGTGATGCAGTGAAGTTGGTGGATATTGGGGCGCAGGATGTCCTGCGTGGGGTCGTGATTAGCAGATGTCTTAGACAAGCTTCCTGCCTGCCCAGGTGAGAGGTGTTTCTTCAGTATAGGCGGCTGCCGACCTGGACGCAGGTTCTCAGGAATGGGCTGGATGAGGAGCGACTGAGTTACGGTTTTCACCCTCAGGCTCCTGGGCACGCGGTCCTGGGTCCAACAGTGACGCTGACACAGGAGACCTCCGTCCTCAGATCAACACACTTTCAGGACAGTGATGATGGGTCAGGGGTGGGGACCTGCCATCCCTGAGGGAAGCAGACACACAGGCCTCCATGTAGGGTGAGGTCCTGGGTCAGCTGCTGCGGAGCTGCAGGACTCCTTTCTAGGCATAGAAATGAGCGTGAGGGTCCCCAAAGGAGAGCTGGGGTGGGGTCTGGGTGGAGGGGAGGCCATCCCAGGTCCAGGGCGGCCTGGACAGGACTGAGGTCAGGAAGGCATGGCGGCCTGGCCCTGCCTGTTCCAGCTCCACCCAGCAGTGCCCGGGCTCCTCCTCCCTCCTCAGGATCCTTCTCCCCATCCCCTGCCTCGCCCCTCATGGCCTCCCCTCTGTCTGCCCCCTCTGTGCAGAGCCTCCCTGCTCCAAGCCAGGGCTGCAGAGGAGCCCAGCCTAACCTGGGCCAGAGCTGCTTGCTGCCCATGTGCGGCAAAGCCATTGGCAGCAGCACCTCAGGGCCTCACAGTGGGAGGGGTCTGCGACAGCCTGGGGACCCTCAATGCTCCCGCCAGGACTCTGGTGACCCTCTCAGCTGAGGCCATCTTGGCTCCTCCTGCTGCTGCACCGGAGGCCACCTGTAGCCCCTGCACATAGCCAGAGCACCTCCATCACCCGTTGCCCTGACCGGCTTCGTCCTCGGACTCGTGGGATATGACCACGAGTCAAAAAGAAATCACAGGCTCCAACTGGGCAGGAGAAAAGCCTGTTAGACATTCCTGCATCCTGTCTTGTCTTCAGCGCTGAGCTTGTCATGAAAATCAGGTGCACAGAACCGACACACCCATTTAAAAGCCTGCAGCTCGGCCGGGCGTGGTGGTGCATGCTTGTAATACCTGCGATTGGGAGGCAGAGACAGGAGGATCACGCTGGTACGAACCCAGCCATGCTGTTTCCAAATAAAGATATAAAAATAGGTCTGGGAGTGTAGCCCAGAGGTAGAAGGGCTTCTAAGAACCCTTGTACCACCAATACATACATACATACATACATTCCTGCAGCAATTCAAGAGAGAAACCGCACATTGGCAGTTAATTTGTTCAATATATATTCTTTTTTTTGTAGTCTTGGGGTTCTAATCCAAAGGTATTCTACCCCTGATCTACACCCTCAACCCTAGTTCACTTTTATTTGAAACTGTCTGAGTAGGTTGATGAGAATCTCACTACTTGCAGAGGCTGTCCTCAAACCAGCCATTCCCCAGTCTCAGCTTCCCAAGTACTGGGATTCCAGGCATGCACACCACACCCAGCTCTTTCCCTATTCTAATGAAATAGTGTCCCTGCCATGTTTCTTCCCTAGCTGCAGGGAGGGTCTGTCTCTGTGGGTCACTGAGGCCCAGAGGAGGTGCTGATGGCTCCCTGCAGCCAGGCACAGCAGCCCCCACCTCAGGAGCTCAGCCCACCAAGAGGCTCCTTAAACCAGGAGCCCTGCCCAGCTGTGGGCTCCAACAGAGACTGAGGCCCAACAGGCTCAGCAGACAGGACCCGGGCCACTGCCACAGCTCAGCCCACAGGAGCCTGGACCAGAGCCTGGTCCTGACCCGAGACCCCCCCAGGGAGCTACGCGGTGGGACCAGGAAAGTGGTCCGTGGTCTCTTCTCCCTGAGCCCTGAAGCTCCTGCAACCCGGGCACCCAGGAGATGTTGCCTGAGGCACCTGTTGCTCAGCTGCTCAGGAGAGAGGGCACAGAGGACAGGCAGAGAAACACGGGAGCCAGGCTAGCCCTGACAGCCCACAGCCCAGCATGGCCTCTCCAGTGCTCACCTGGCTCAGCCCCGTGCTCCTCCACCTGCAGCTAGGCTGTAATGGGGACAGCAGCTATCTGTGTGGACTCGAGCTGCCCACACCCCTACTCCTACAGCACCCTGCCCTCCCGGCCACAAACGCAGATCCAGGCTCCATAGAGAGCACCTCACCTGTTCCTCTGGATTGTGTGTTTGTGAAGAGCTGCACACACAGTTTTCTCTCCATCTCTGACTCACACCAAGCACAACGGTGGGGACTTTCACAGGGACAGGGTCTCTGGAACCGGACTGTCCACTGAGGCCACTGGCACCACCTCCCTCCTCTGCTGAAGAGGCAGGGGGCAGCTGGCCGTGGGTGGGCTGGACGCCCTGCCCCCAGCTCTGAACCAGGGGCCTGGGGTCACCCTGAGAGGCAGCGCTATGCTGAGCCTCCTCCACCAGCAGGGGACAGCAGAGACCCAGGCGCTGCAGCCAGGACACAGGCTGGTGCTGCCCAGGGGAGCCCAGGAGGGGGCCAGCCTGGGTCAGCAGGGTGTGCAGGGCACGGCCCGTGGACTGGACGTCAGCACAGTCCATCCTGGACCTGTGTGGCAGTGCCCAATCCTGAGCGTCAGTCAGCATGTCATGGTGTCCAGCGCTCTGGCAGGAGCTGGGCTCAGTGGTCCTCACAGGGCAATGCCTGGGGGGCCTGGGCCAGGGTAACGAGGCTGATCCTGCAAGAAAGGGGAGCCCACCCTGTCAGGTGGTCTCTAGAGGGCCCCGCTCTGCCACCGGGCTCCAGCAGGGTCAACAGCCCTCTGACCTGAGCCAGGACACCCACAGCCCTGGGGGGTGGGGACAGTGGTCCTGAGTGATCACTGGGGGGTGACTGTGGCCCGGGGCTTGAGACCAAGGCTGGATCTCTGCCCAGAGAAGCAGCTGCAGGGCGTGGGTCTCCACCGGCCTCTGTCTCTTCTCCCCACACAGCTGGTGAGAATGGTCCCCAGGACCAGGGAGGAGCCAGGAGAGGACAAATTTGCATAACCCCCATCACCACTGCCTCCAAAGGCCACAGAGGGTACAACAGCGGCCATGGAGCCAGGTTGTGCTGCACACAGGGCTGTGGGGCAGCTCCGCCATGGCCTGCACCCCGCTCCTTCTCCTCCTCACCCTCTGCACAGGTGACCTCCTCAGCCCCGTCTCCAGGCATGGCCTCCCCAGGCTGCCCGATGCCCTGTCTCCTCCCAGGATGGAGAGAGGGAGGCCCTGGATGGTCCCAGGTTATGAAGCGCCCTCTCCCCTTTTGTCTTGCAGGCTCTGTGTTCTCCTACGAGCTCACTCAGCGCCCGCCCGCTTTGTCGGTGGCCCCCGGGGGGACGGCCACAATCACCTGCTCTGGAGATGCCCTGCCAGATAGTTACGCAGATTGGTACCAGCAGAAGACAGGACAGTCCCCTGTGTGTGTGATTTACAATGATAGCGAGCGGCCCTCGGGGATCCCAGAGAGAATCTCTGGGTCGAGCTCAGGAACCACAGCCACGCTGACCATTAGCAGAGTCCAGCCCGAGGACGAGGCCAACTATTACTGTTACTCGTGGAACAGCGATGGACCTAAAGCACAGTGACAGAGGCAGATGGTGAAGAGAGACACAAACCCTCCCTGCCTGTGTCCCACGTCGCAGGCCCCAGGAGCACTGAGATGCAGCAGGACACGTCTGCACAGCCACCCACATCCTCCCCAGCTGCGCCTCCTCCAGCCTCCAGCCGCCCTCGGCCCAGGTGGACATGGAAGAACTGAGGCAGAGTCAGCAGGACAGCTTGGCGGGCCTGCTGTGAGCCAGAGCGAGCAGAGGAGGCTGGACCCATGGAGGCCAGGAGGGTGGACACGTCCTCCGTGGTCACGGTCCCTGGGTGGCCCTGTGTGTGCCGTGGCCACTCCATGTCGGATTTCCTCAACGTCCAGCCTTGAGCTGCTCAGCTCTCAGCCCTGACACCCATATCCTTGGAGCCCGGCGTCCTGAGCAGAGAGCCCCGTGCAGGGGACCCGGG